>NC_136509.1:12342045-12522045 GCF_053919585.1 Euprymna scolopes | reverse complement strand
CTGAAATTGTTCCGGTAATTTCATATCATAAAAACTTAGATACCTCCAAGGTGTGTGGGCCTGAATTCATCCCTGCTATACAAATTAAGAAATGCTCAGCTGAACTAGCCCCTGTGCTTTCCAAACTCTACAACAAATGCCTTGCTGAATCTTGCTTTCCAGACTACTGGAAATTGTTTTTGTTGTACCAGGTTTCAAAAATTCTGGCGAGATAACTGACCCACTAAATTTTCTCCCCATTAGCCTCCTGCCTCTCTTCGCCAAAATCGTTTCCTTAATCAAGTACTAGTTCGCCACCTCATGATAAACTTCTTTCTGGCCGACAGTATAAATTTAAACAAGATCGCTTAGAACTGACTATGACCTAATGCCTTTATCCGTTGCTCTACGGATCCATGTGGACTTGATTTTGTTTTTTGTTTTTTTTTTGTTTTGTTTTTTGTTTGTTTGTTTTTTTTTTGTTTTTTTTTTGTTTTTTTTGTGTGTGTTTTTTTTTTTTTTTTTTTTTTTTTTTTTTCACTTGTTTTTGAATTGGTTGTTGTATTCTCCGATTTTCTTCGGATAACTTGTGTCGTAATTGATAATCTTTTGGGAATTTAAAATTGAATCTTCTCTTTAAATATCCGGAGGTAGATTATTTTCATTTCGTGTCCCATACCTTTTTTTTTTTATATCTTGCTGCTATACTTAAAAGAATGATGGCAAACGTGTATAAAAATGGAATGGTATAGTCTTATTGCTCCGTTACAGCAAACAGAGAGAGAGAGAGAGAGAGAGAGAGAGAGAGAGAGAGAGACGGAGTTGCCAGAAATTGATCTCTCGAATTCGCTAGTCAGTTAATATATCATTTTTGGACACCCACGACCATTTCGGGATGTACCTTCGCACTCAGTGTAGCCAAATGTTGTTTATTAAAGTAAAGAATGTATGTATTTTCGTCCGCTGGTGGCTTTTGCAGGTGTGTCTCCATGGAACCATTGGGTGTTTATACTTCCGGCCAGGTGCGCGTTAGTATCGGGTGTTATTTATTCCTATCTGGTGTTATATTCGGTACCACAGCCTCGATATTCAATAGCTAGTATCAAAACCTTTATGATAATCCTTGCCCAACGCATTTATCCACAAAGCTGTATTTCTGGTATAACATGCAAACTATTAGGATCGGAACATTCGAAACGTTTAAACATCAATAAATAACTGTTTTAACTTATTTAACATTGTTTTTACTGAAATAACGACATGATGTCCAAGATGCATGTTAGAATTAAAAAAAAAAAAAAAGATGGCGACAGATAATCACGTGAGGTCTCCAGAATTGCCCCCAAATCGGAAGTTAAGCAGAAATACCCCTAATAATATAATAGAAATACCCCTAATAATATAATAGAATTTGGTTGAATATAATTTCGTTTTTCGTCCCATTGATTAGTTGCATACGTATTTCATTGCAAATTTGGAGCGATTCTCGAGACCTCACTGGTACACTTGTTGCCATATTGTTTATTTGTTTACTAGCAGGGAGACCCGATGCTGCTCGGGATAGAATGAGGATCAACGAATGCTTCACACTTTCAATACTTTTATTGTCATTGAAATCGGTGAAATCACCCATTTGTTAATAAAATCACGTGATTGTCTGCCCTAGTATGGAACTTGAATTAAAGGTTAACATGCAAAATTCAATTATCATGGTTCGATTGCACTCTAAACAGAAACGTTCATTTCCAACGCGCCCCTGTCTTATTAAAGAACCTACTGTTGATTTTATACATTTGGCGCTTCCGCTTGTGCAGTCATAAAGCTTCTAAAATGCATTTGCATTGTTGGACTGTATAAAACTGTTAACTTTTGTCAAAATTGGATTATTCTTTCTTTAATGAGTTTATTCGATTATCGATTTTCGATACTTATCGAAGGTATTCTGATACAAAATCTATATAAAAATACTCCCAGACACATAAGGTATATTTGTGTAAAAATTCTATAAAAATCGGCCCAGCAGTTTTGGAGTCCTTATGGGACGATCACACACACACTCACTCACACACACACACACACACACACACACACACACACACACACACACACACACACACACACACACACATATTAATTATACAAGGTGGAACGATAAAGAAAACAAGACTGCAGCTTTATTTAAAACTTTTATTGAAAAATTCAATTCAGGTAACTTGATTATGTAGTAGAGCTAACATCTATTCAATGCAGTCGCCTTCAGCCTTAATAACCGCCTCGATACGGGTCTGGAACTGGAAGCATGCCTTTTCCATAAGCACCGGCGGGAGCTCGACAGACGGCGGCAATCAGGCTGACGTTGGTGTTGTGAGAAGTCATGTTGGTGATGTTCTCGATGTATGACCAAATGAAGTAGTCCAGCAGGTTCAGGTCCGTTGAAGAAGGGGGGGGTCAATGTGAGAAGGGGACAAAATCATAGCACTCCTTGTGAAGCCAAGCCTGAGTCTTTTTGGATTTGTGGGCCGGCACCAAGCCCTGCTGCCATACCTAGGGTCTGCCAGCGGCCACCTGATTGCACCAAAGGATCACCAAACTCTTCAACACATCGAGGTACACTTTGGTGTGGATTTAAAGCCGGCTGTTATTAACATAGGGAGGTTAGGGGTGTCTATTCTGAAAGCCGTTCTTAACATGAAATTACTCAAGAAAGTGACAAGAGTCTTTTTTTTTTTTTTTTTTTTTTTTTTTACACATTGATCACCACTCATCAAGGCCCGGAAGCCACTCAGGGATAAGGGTTATTGTAAGTACATTACGTTAGTGTGGAGATTTGATGGAGTGTTTACTTAAGGGGGCGGTTCATTAGGAATTTGTTAACATTAGACTTGAAGACATCCAAGTTGTAGTCCGGAGAGAAGCAGGCAGACGGAACAGAGTTCCACAGGCGTGCAGTTCTAAGAAAGAAGCTTTGTTCATGGAATCCGCGTTTTGATTTAGGCACAGATATAGAGTGGGGGAAATTTTTCACAGTGGATTCAGCTAGACGGGTGTTTTTCGTGAAAGACTGGCGAGGGGGGACCAGGGATTGGAGTTCAGCTGAGCACCTGCCATGAAAATAACGATAAAACAAGGATAGGCTCGCAACGTCTCTTCTGTGGGAGAGGGGTTGCAGGGTAGAGAAAAGGGCATCCCCCACTAAGCCACGAAGTCTATTTTGTACTCTGTCAAGGCATGATAGGCTGTTTTTGGCAGCTCCTGCCCAGATATGGCAACAGTATTCCATCCTTGGACGTATTTGGCTTTTATATAGATAGAGAACTGCATCAGTAGTGAGATATCTTCTGGAGCGGTAGAAGGATCCCACCATCTTTCCAGCGATCTTGGCAACAGACTTGATGTACGTCTTCCATTTCAGATCAGGAGTAAAGGTCAAACCCAGAAGCTTGTCAAAACACGGGGCCTCACCCAGACGAGAGCCATCCATCACAATTGATGCCAGATGGGGATCAGAGCGTTGATGATGTAAGGATAGGAGTTTGGTTTTGGATGCATTAAAGATAACTAGTCACATCTTCCCCCACTGAACCACGCGCTCGAGATCAGAGAAGAGAGAATCAGAGAGAACTTTGTCATTTACAGCCTTTGATGTGTTGCCGTAGATGGTCGTGTCATCAGCATAGATGTCAATGAATGATTTAAGTATGTGTTTAGGGAGGTCATTGATGTAGATCAGGAAGACAGTTGGGCCCAGGATTGACCCCTGAGGGACCCCAGCATTTATATTGCAGGCCTCCGATTTTTGTCCGTCTACCACTACTCTTATGAGCCTATCGGAGAGAAATGATTTAATGATTGAGAAAACATTTCCAGATATACCGTAACTGGAAATCTTGTGAAGTAGACCCTTATGCCATACCTTGTCGAAGGCCTTTGATATGTCAAGAGCAATTGCCCTAGAAAGGAAGCCTTTGTCAAGAGATTCACTAATCCTGTGGGATATAACCGTCAGCACATCTGCGGTAGATCTTGCAGAGCGGAAACCATATTGTGTGTCACTAAGAAGGTTATTCCTGCTGAGGTGGTTGACTATTTCTCTATTTAATATTGATTCCAGCAACTTACTCATAACACAGAGGAGACTTATTGGTCTGTACTGAGAGGGAGATGACTTATCACCTGAATTCTTAAATACAGGGCAAACTGATGAGGTCTTCCAGGGGGTCGGAAAGCACTTCTCCTTAAGGCAGCGCTTAAATAGTTTCGTAAGTATGGGAGCAAGTTCTGGTTGAAGCTTTTTTAACACTATAATTGGGATGCCATCAGGGCCAGCTGCTTTTCTGGAATCTAGGTTTTTTATTAGCTTGGCGACCTCATGCACAGATATTTGTATGTTACCTAGCTTGTTCTGTGTTATAGGAGGAAATATGGGGAGTTGATGGCCTCCGTCGCAGAGGGTAGAATTAGCTGCAAAGTTCTTGGCAAATAGTTTGGCCTTGTCTGACGCTGACGAGATGACCTCTGGTCCATTGATAATGGTTGGGATAGAACGCACACTTCTGTTCAGGATCCTATTTGTTATTTGCCAAAACTGGTGGGAATCAAGCCGCTGATCAGCTACCTTGGATTTAACAGACTGGGCATATAGCTCTCTTGCATTTTTTATTACTCTTTTATAGTGGTTGCTGGCAGTCCTGAAAGCAGCTTTAGTCTCAGTGCATCTATTACGTTGGTAGCTATGGAAAAAGTGATTTCTGTGCGCGATAGCAGCAGCACATTCTGGGGAGAACCATGTCTGGCTTTTAGGTTTTTGTTGGAATTTTTTAGATGGTATGAATTGGTCTATGCCTACAATTAACCATTCGGTCAGATCTGATACTATAGAGGACACTTCCTTTTTAAACATGGAGTGCAGAGGTAAATCAGATATGAATGTACCGAAGCTATCCCAGTCAGCCATAGAGTATCGGTATACAGTACGGTGGAGGGGTACGTCTGGGGGCTTCTTACATTTCGTTTTTATCTTAACTGATACGACGGAGTGGTCGGAGGATCCTAGAGGAGAATGAACGGTACATGAACATAGCTCAGGGGAAGTTGAGAGAAAAAGGTCTAAGAGGCTTGCATATTGATTAGGTGTATCGGGCACACGGGTGGGTTCGCGAACTATCTGAGTGAGGTCATAAGCAATGGCAAAATCATGACAAAACCTCCCCTCATCATCTGTCTTATTTGAATGGGTCAGCCATTCCACGTTATGGACGTTGAAGTCACCACAGATGTTTTTTGTTTTTGTTTTTTTTTATTGTATTGTTTTTGTTTTTTTTTATTGTATTTTCACATTTCATATTGCCACTTTGATGTAGGGGCTACTATCAGGGACATAAGCTACAGGGGTACTATGTGGGGGGTTGGGCAGCAAGATGTCGGTTCACGTTGAACTCTTGCATGTCATTACAGTTGGGGAAGCAGGAACCCGTAAGAGAATTCCAAAGTCTAGCGGTTCTGGGGAAGAAACTACTGGAGTAGAAGGCTCTCTTACATCTAAGGATCTCAACTGTGAAGGGGTGGGATTTTGCTGCTTGTCGGGTTTGTCGAGGGTATTTACGTCTAGGGGGTACAAGTGCTTGCAGTTCGTCAGAGCCTTAACCATTAAAGTACTTGTAGAACAGGCAGAGGGATGCAACATTTCGTCGATGGGACAGAGGCTGAAGCTCATATGACAGTTCAGGACCCATCAGGTTGGCGACTCTCTTTTGAACCTTGTCTAGGAGCGAGAGACTAGTAGCAGATGCACTAGCCCAAATATGACAACAATACTCCATACATGTGTGAATAGTGGCCTTATAGAGGTACAGGATACTTTCGGGCGTTAGTAGCTTTCTAGCATGGTAGAGAGAACCTAGCTTTCTTGCAGCGGTCCTGGCAATGCTCTCAATGTAATTTTTCCAACTCATGTTTCCTGTGAACGTTAGGCCGAGGAGTTTAAAAGATGTACTTTCAGATAAAGAGTCCTTGGCCATTGCTATTGGTAGCAGAGAAGGTTTCTTGTAGTGATTGAAGGAACCAGTTTAGTTTTGGCAGCATTGAATGTGACCATCCATTTTTGTCCCCATTCCACTACAGATTGGAGATCATCCTCCGGTGTTTCTGCCATTTCTTTAGATATGTGTTCATTTGTTTTCCTGTCGTGTCTGTTATAGAGCGGGGTGTCATTAGCATATATACCCATCTCACAGACAATTTTGTCAGGGAGGTCATTATGGATATTAGACACTCCCGCATTTATATCATATTGTTTAGATGTATGACCATCGAGGACAACCTGGATTTTTTCTCTTATCTAAGAAGGATTTAATTATGTTAAGTATTCTTCCAGTGATACCATATGATCTGATTTTCTTGAGAAGACCTTCATGCCATACCCTGTCAAAAGCCTTAGATATATCTAGAGCTACTGCTCTACCCTCCCCTGCTTTGTCAAGTGAATGGCATATGCGCTCTGAGATTACAGTTAGGATGTCTGCTATGGAACGGGCTTGCCTAAATTCATATTATTATTATATCCGTATGATCTGATTTTCCTGAGAAGACCTTCATGACATACCCTGTCAAAAGCCTTAGGTATATCTAAAGCTACCGTTCTACCCTCACCTGCTTTGTTCAGTGAATGGTATATATGTTCAGAGATTACAGTTAGGATATCTGCTGTGGAACGGGTTTGCCTAAATCCATATTGTTGGTCGGTCATAAGTTTAGCATCTGTAAGGTGATGGACTAGAGCTCGGTTAATTATGGACACAAATATTTTGGCAAAAAGTGGGAGGAGGCTAATGGAGTGGTAATTTACTGAGTAAGTTCTTTCACCAGAATTCTTGAAAACTGGTACAACAGAAGCAGTTTTTCAGCAAACAGGAAAGCAAGATTCATTAAGGCATTTGTTGTAAAGTTTAGAGAGAACTGGAGCTACTTTGGCGGAGAACTTTTTTAATAGCACAGCCGGGATGAGATCAGGTCCACATGCTTTTCAAGTGTCAAGTTTTTTTACGATAGCATGCACCTGAGAAGGGGTGATTTTCAGATCGTCTAGTATAGTGTCTGTCCGCAAAGGAAAGTCAGGGAGGGTGTGGTTAGCAGGGTCCAGTGTGGAGTTTGAAGCAAACCGACTGGCAAGCATGTTAACCTTCACGGTTGCTGAGCAAACAATCTCATAATTTTTGGATAGTGGGGGAATTGTTGATTGCCCATTTTACACGCATGTGCATTACCAATTTTTCAGTTGTGAAAAAAAGTGGATTTGTTTCCGCTAGGTGACAGTGACAGTCGCAGAAAAGTAGATTTGTTTTTCGCTCGTGTGTACATACACACTGGCGGCCAGTGAATTACTGTAAGAAATTCTGCAGAAATAAGCAGGCTCCTCGTTGGTCGGTTTGTCTGCCCACGATTTTGTTTGAACCTATCAGATTGTTTGTTCTTACTAACTGCCGAGGCTATTCTTGGCGCTAAATTTATCTTTTTAGCCCGGCAGTTTTCCCAGAGACAACAGGTGGGAAAGGATGTACGAAAACTCACTCGAGCTTGCAGCCTCAAACCCCCTTTGTCTCATTGAGACGCATAATGACCTATTGTGGGATGAAACGTTATTACCATTTGCAAACAACAATGCCCTTATGTTGGGCGAAATATTATATTAATCGAACACTGTTGTGCTCTGTGAATTAATTGACCTTCATCAGTACAATATATAATGTCTCACAGAGACGAAATTAAGGTCAACATCTTGACCTGTCCTTTGTCTGCCATTCGGGCGGATATTCACAGTGAATTCCTTCAGGACTAGTAGCATCTATCTTGGAAAGCATCACTTAACTCATCAACCTGTTGCAGTTTTTCTTCAGCAGCAGAATATTATATCCAGCATTACACAAAGATAAACTATGAACTATTACCCTTTCCGGGTGTTACTCTCCCAGCTCGGCAGATAGCTAAAGATGACACATCTTTTGCAATTTGGATCTTTTTACTTTAGTAAAATTTACGTTGAAGTTTGAAGGTGGGCCTGTTGTGATTTCTGATTGTTTTTTTTTTTTTTCATTTTGCCAAGGGTAGAACCGAGGTGAAAGAATATCTCACATTACGGTGCATAATACAGGTCTTTATATCTCAGAAACTATTTGCTACTGTAAAATTTAAATGAGATTTTCTTATTCAATATAGTCGAAAACATTCTAAGTCGTCATTTTAAAGAAAATTGTGGAGGTGGACCTAATGTACAAATTTACCCTAACTTTATATAAATAGAGATATAACGTAAACAGAAAACACGTTCAGCGTTTGTATTACTGTACACATAGATTCGAAAAAGTTGTCAACAAACAAATATATAACAAATAAATTTATTAAGCCGTCTTTACAAATTGATAATAGTTAATTATTGGATTTTAATTAATTATAAGATGAAACTCTAATGATTCAAACTCGATAGATAATGACAAACTCCCACCCATTAATATGGGAGGGGAGATTATCATCAAAAGTGTCCTGAATTGTTAACTTCGCACCGGATTTACTACTTAAATAAATGTTATCAAAGGCAAGATAAATTACTTTTCTACCTAACTGGATATTTTTTAGTGTTTTTATTTAATGTAGCATGTTTATTCAGCTCGAATAACATACAGTGTTTATCGATGTATTGGAAAATTACAAATGGTGCCGGACTCTCAGTTGAACACGGTAAGTTTGGGAAAACAAGTTAGAAATAAAAAATATACAAAATACTGTTAGAAACTCACTCAATATATGTTACCGTGACATAGGCTGACATATATTCGGCGGGTTTTTAACAGTATTTTGTATATATTTTTATTTTTAACTCATTTTCCCAAACTTACGATGTTCAGCAGAGAGTTCGGCGCCATTTTAAATTTTCCAATACTACGTTTCATCCGGTAAAGTTAGACTTTGTTTTCTGATTGTTTGTTTGTTTGTTTTTGTTTTGCTTGTTTTGTTTGTTTGTTTTTTGTTTTGTGTTTTTTTGTTTGTTTGTTTGCTTTTTTTTTTTTTTTTTTTTTTAATATTCCTAAGGAAAAAAATGATTTTGTTTTTTCGTGGGGGAGTGGGGTAATACAGCGTACCGACCGTCGTCCCGTAGAGACGCGAGATAATGTGTCAAAAATGAAAATCTATTTTTAGATCAGACATTGTCGTCACTATCACCAGAGCAGTTAAGGAAATTCCCTTTAACGCATTGGATTTTTTTTTTTTTTTTTTTTTTTTTTTTTCGTTTTCGGCGTATTTATTGGTAAATGTTCATTTCCGGATACAGCATTCTGAGGCCGCAAATGAATAGGATTGTCTTCACGCGTAACGAATCGTAAAAAATGTCAGCTCAAAGGCGAGGAGGGGGTACATGGCGGAAAACTTATTACCAATAACTTTGAAAGCGTCCAACCGAGCTCTGATCTTGTCAGATCTTTAGAAATTAGTGTGTGCGAAAAAAGAGAGAGGGGGGAGGGCGCAAAGAAAGAAGGAGATAAAACACATTTTATGACGTCACTTATTTTCAAGTAAAAGATAGATTTCCAACATAATAAGGATCCATTTTTAACCGCTCTCCCCCTTCCGTGTCTCTTCTCTACACTCCCCACCGCTACACTCTTTCTCCTCTTCCCCATTTCTTTTCACTCTCAATCATTTACTTCACTTGCCTCCCTCTCTCATTATTCGCTCTTTATTTACGTCACTGAAATTAGGTATTTACTTAATTCCATGAATAATTTTCATTATGGACTAAACTTTTTGTATAAGTAATATCGTAGATCAGGGGTCGGCAACCTACGGCACGCGTGCCACAGGTGGCACGCCAAGCAATTCTAATGGCACGCCGAGCCTCCAAATCTTTTAAACTTCATACAGCCAAAAGGAAACAGTTCTCCTTGGAATTATGAGGATATCTGCGATCTCTTGCGTACTCTTGCCACCTAAGTGCATGCCCACAACAAGAAAACGCGTTTTATTTTTGTCCGTGCGAACCGTAGGCGTTAGATGCTCCATGCTCGTTCAAAGTATGTTCTGTCAGATACTATAATTTTGAAATGCGTTTTGAATTGAGTCTGGTGACTCAGTCTCACCGACCCAGATGAAATACAACGTAGCGTGAGAGAGTTGCAAATGTAAAATTTAGTCAAAAATCATAATAAAAAAATCTAATAAATATATAAAAAGTAACTTATCAGACGAAAATAAATGACCATTAAGTAAATGAATGATTCCTCTACAAAAATCAACAATAAAAATAATCAAGAATTCATAAATTTGGAAATTAAAGCAATATTTTCAGAGATAGGTTGATAAAATCCGCCCAAAATTTCAACGAATCGCCGGAAGTTTTGTTTACATCAGCAGCAGCGCTGACATTTGAAATCTACGGATGCCTTGAAGTGTATATAAAATTTAACTTGAAATTATAAAAAGTGTATATGTAAACCAAAAAATCTTTTGACTATGATTATCTTAATTAAAATAAAACACTTACCAGTGATAATAACAACACGTGTAACATGGAGTTTATTTGTTTTTGTTTAAATTTATTTTAATATTTATACAAATAAAAAAACAATGCCGGAAAAAAAGTTAAGAAAAGTATATAAATTTTTATTTGTAATTATAAAACTTTTGTTTTTAGCTTTTTATTATTATTTAAGTTTTGTAATGAAACTAAGTATATGCTACCATATTCAAAATATGATAAACCTTATTAGGAAACAAATTATTTTTTGGTAGTCATTTTTTTTTCAATATCTGTCTGGCTGTCTGTCTGTCGTTCGTTTAGCAGAAAGAGAGAGAAAGAGTGAGAAATGATTATAATGTTCTGGAACAATATGTAAAACCCCTCCTTTTTTCACACTAAATGACACTATTTACCATCCCTTGTGAAGAGACGATGACTGGCAATGGGTCATTTTGGGGTTAAAGCTTACCAAAACAAAACAAACTTCCATTTTTGTTATCTCCCTATACTGTAACTCTCTAACTTACCACTTACCCTTTCTTTCACTAAGCTTGTCATAAATCTGTCATCAGCTCTAAGAGAGATTAAAAACACGTGGACTCTATTTGAAAAAAGGAGAATGTTTGTTGTGAGTACTTTAAGCTTTAAATAATGATTATAAATAGAAGGGATAACTTTCAGTTTATATTTTTTTTTTGTTTTTAAATATTTTTACATGGTTTTTTTTTTTTCGTAACATTTACTAAGTGTTCCGATACAGATAAAATAGCTATTTTAGCAGATCTTCGAAAGAGCAAATTTAATTTTAAGGGAAAGACTAAAGAAACTTTAATTTTTTTAGCATGATAAAAATAAAAAAATTACACAGCTCATAAATCTTTTTTAAAAAATAAAAGAATGTACATATTTTAAACTTTAGCGTTTATTTTCAAAATGAAGGGATAAAGGTTTAAAAAAAAAACAACACATTATTTTATTCATTTTTTTATGATCTTTAAATAAAGATATAAATTAGAGTGTTCCGAGACGAATTTTTAATAGAAATTCATACTTTCATACTTTTAGACAGAGGGGGGGTAAAAATAAATAAAAGAAGTATGAAAATGAATTTTTCAGAAAATAATTTTATTTCCATTCGAAAGAGCGTAGAATTTTACATAAAATCTGAAAAAATGAAAAGGATTTGATGAATAGAAAAAAAATTATCGATTTTTAAAATCATAGAAAATTTTCAAGAATTTACAAATTTACAAATTGAAATTGAAACTATTACGTGAAAACGCTCACGCGCAGTAAGGAAGCTTTGACTTTTTTGTGATATTTTTTACGATAAAATTAATTATATGAGATTTTATTTTAAAAAGTTTTACTTTTCTTTAAGAAAAATCTTTCCTAAACACAATGAGCTAAAAAAATTTTGAAAATTATTAGTTTTAAACATTTTATTTGCTGTTTGAAATTGAGGGGTGTTAAATTTAGGAAGGGTGCTAGAGTTACAGAATTGTTCAGTGGTCAGAATATGAATACAAGATAAGGTATAATTGCCTTTCAAATTCTTGAAATTGTACTTTTAATTTTCAAGCTCGTAACTGGGATTAGAAGAGATGAGCAATTTCGATCATCTTCATACTAAACAAAATGGTATGATTGGAGGAATACGTGGATGAAATATTTTTTTTAAATTGTGAATGCCACGCACGAATAGGATCCTAGCTCGAGCTAATCAAAACCTTTAGACTTTTTCTGGGACACCCTGTACATAATTTTTCTCCACAATTTTTATTAAAATGTATCCTGGTTCTCCCACAGCAAAGGCAAGAATAATTTGTTTGGTATTTTATATATATCATAATTGATGTTTACGTAATTAGGCCTATTTATATTTTCAGAATACCCCTGCTGTTAGATATGACTGAAAAGAAAAGAAAACTTGATCATCGCCCATTTCAAGACAATTGGACAATAGAATATGGATTTGTGGAACAAAAGGATCGTGCTGTTTGTGCTTTCTGTTGCGAAAGTGTTGTGTGTCGCACATCTAGTGTACAAAGGCACTTTCAAACCAAACATCAATCTAAGTTTAAAACTTCAGAAGAAAAAGTTTGACATTATTATATATTTTATGAAATAAATATAGAGAACAGGTATATTGACCTTGATCGTTATAAATAATAAATGTTGGCACGCTGAATAATTTGAAACCCTAAGTCGGCACACGCTAAACAAAAGGTTGCCGACCCCTGTCGTAGATAATTTATAATTAAAATTAAAATTAAAAATCGGTTTCACAAGGAAGAACAAAACAAAATCAATAAATTGTACGATCGTTTCGGAAACGATGTTTTTATTGAGACAGACAATAAGTCTTGAACAATAATTTTTGATGAGGAGACTTTGTTTAATAAAATCAAATGATAAAATTATTGTCCAAGTCTGTCTCAATAAAAACATCGTTTCCGAAACGATCGTACAATTTATTGATTTTGTTTTGTTCTTCCTTGTGAAACCGATTTTTAATTTTAATTTTCATTATAAATTCGCAATCATTTTACTCAATATTAAAATAGCTCTATGATATCTATGCCTATCGAGCTTATTATATATCTACATTACAACGAGCAATGTTTTCTTTTAATTGTATTAATGTATTTACTAATACATTAAAATAAACTCTGCTCTTTGGACTGCTGTTCTAACCCCCTCAATATATATGCAGCAACATTCATTAAGTCCACCCATTTTCTTGGCATGGTAGGAGCAATAGCAACGCGGTATTATCGGAGTTACCTAATTAAAGGACTTTGGTGAAAATTCAGGCTGAGTCGCCATCAGGATCCGGCACCCTCTTATTATCTCTGCATATGACAAGCAAAGACGTGCCAGGCACGAAAGTTCAAATCAATAGAGCGAATGTATCAACGTTGCCCTTGCGACATTCCTTTGTGTGTTTTGTGCTAAACCTTCCCCGACTTTGCATGCAAATGTTAAGCCTTGCTGTAACAGAGTGTGCCTGAGAAAATAAGCAGCAGCCCTATGATAAGTGACGAGCGAAAATATTAGCAGCAGCCGTCTTAGCACATATGCAAATTAAGCAAGTATGCACGTGCTGACGTCACGGAAAGAAGAAAAAGGTACAAAAAGAAGACAGCACGTGGTCAAGCAAAACGAAACGATCGGATGTGTGCGACAAAAGAGAAAATGCGCCGCGTGGTCGAAAAAGCAGAAAGAAATACGATGACAAAAACACGAGTATGAAAGAGCGTTTCCATAGACATTTTTAACACGTGAGTGATATTTCAAAACACAGTGAAGTGCGTTGTTGGAAATTACTGGAATAAAGGCTTTTTGTATTCACCTAAATAATGCTGAGTCGTATTTTTTATGTATTTCCTTGTTTGTTTGTTCCTGCAATACTACCAGACAATATGTGGGTTCGAGTGGTTGAAATGTAACGACACTATTAAAGTGTAACGGCCAAGTTACATTGTTCTTCTAGGGGATCAAGAGGTAAAACCTACAATCCTGCAGATTAACGAAAAGCTGCGACCAATAAGGAAGCCTACATGCAAATCAGACAAATAAGATGACGGTCAAAAATTAAATTTTATCACCAGATGGCGAAAGGTCAAAGGTTGTTCACATAAATATAATCGCGTATGATTCTTCAGATCTAGAAACGTATTTGGCTGGGAAAAGCTAGGGAGTTATTTTGTAGACGCCATCTTTGTAACTCTCCGAAACCTAACGGTCCTGGATATAACCTTAAACTATATCCCATGGTGAAGCCCCAGCTTGTGGGCTTTGGGGAGTGTGGAGCCACCCTTTAACTGCCATTGCTCACATGTTCACTCTGACCCGGAGTGGTAGTACCTGTTAGGGTCCCAACTGTGGGTTAAATAGAAAATGACTTTAAAAAAAAAATTATATTCTATTAAAAAAAAAAATTCTTCAAAATAACTGGATTTGGCATTGAATAACCTGAAACGGGTTGATATGCCGTAAAACAACAACTAAAACAACTCCAAAACCTAAAAAAAAAATTTTTAATAAAATAAAAAATAAAAAACAAAATAAAATAATATAAAATAAAAATATGCAAATGCTGAGCCTTGTTTTTCTTAGGGTCAAGGGGTAAAAACCTACAATCATTCAAGATAGCAGCGACCAACAAGGAAGACGACACGCAGATCAGATAATCCGGATGGACACTTTTTGTAAGCTATATGCAAAAGATCATCATCATTAACAACAGCTACAACAACAGCACAAGCATCATCATTGTTGTCCTTCACGTCAAGGACGCTGTTCAAAATGAACTTTTACTTTTGTCATTTTTTATCGATAAGAAGATAAAAATAAATTACTTAACACAACTCTGAGATTGATATTACGATGGTCAAAAATTAAATCTTATCGCCAAATGGCGGGAGGTCAAAGGTTATACGCATAAATAGGCACCGCCAAAACTAGGGGGGGCAGGTAAGTACTTTTGGACGGACCGTCTTTTTAAAAATCTACCAAAAATCAGGTAATTATCGAATCAATACGAAATTTTCAGCAATTATTAAGAGAAGAATGAACTTTATAACAGTGCACTTATTTTTCATAAACAATATTTATATATATATATATATATATTTTTTTTTTTGCTTACAACCCCCCTCCCTTGTTTTGAGGGGATTCCAAATATGCTTAAAATAATCATCTGAAATTGAACAAAACATATTATGTTGTTGTAAGGGACGGGATTATAGATTTAAAAAAGAAATTTGTTTGCATACCTTATTTTGATGTCTGAATATCAAAACTTCGATTGTGTTTAATTATCCCGCTTTTGAGTTTTGAAGTGTTAAATTCGGTGAATATGTTAAGTAAAATAATTAATTTAAGTTAAGCAAAACAAAAAAAATTTTTTTTTAATATTTATACGAAAAAAGCCATTTTAAAATCTTTGATAAATAAATTAACAATTTCTTTTTAGCGAGCCGAATAATGCATGGACATTATTAAACAGGGCATGCTTTGAAGAATCGATACAATAAAAAAAAATCGATAAACATTGTGCCCTTTGTGTTAAAAATATCATTATTTTTTCGATCAAGTTTGGAAACGTTTGCCGCCTTTCGACTACGGTGGACCAAACACGCTGAAATAATTTTTTTTTTATTCTGCTTTAAATTGCCCCACCCTCCCCGTTTTGGAGAGCCTGGCCCCTACACACATACACATTAAAAACCAAACTCATACAAATGGTCACCCATCTGGTACTGGCCAGCCTCAGCGTTAATAATACATTGAAATTTTCTTCACTGAAAAATATTTTTTTTTGTGGCTTTTTGGTCTTCCGTAGTTTGCTTTTTATCAAGCACAAATGTAAACAGTAATCAAATCGACTCGAAGTAACTGGTTGCCTATATGAATAAGTGGAATTATTTGAAATCCAGGTACTTATATTATAATATTTTTGCATATTCTCATAGAAAATCACCCTAAATCTTAGTTAGACAAGAAATAAACAAATTAATTCTTTCAAAAACCTTCTTTTTTTTTTAACTATTTATATACGTTTTTTGTGCAAAACAAAAAACGCCAATTGTTAACTTTTGGGGAAAATTTAACATTTAAAATTTAATTAAAAATAGTAGAAAAAGTTTTACATTATTCTGCTTTCTTGATAAAATTCAGGGGAAAAAAGTTGCTCAGAAATAATGGATTTTAATAAATGTAATTTCGTTTTAAAAAACAACAACTTAATTTTTCGGCCATTTTTGGCGGTGCCTACGTATAAATATAATCCCGTGCGATTCTGCATAGATTTGAATTTGATGGCCAAAAGATGCCAAGGTGTTACAAAGATCTATAAACGCGGTTGGCAGGAAAAAGAAAGCTAGGGGGGGGGGTGCAGACGCCATCTTTTTAACTCTCCAAAACCTAAAAAAATAAAAAATAAATAAATAAATAAAATAAAAAATAAAATAAAATGACAAATATGCAAATTAGGTTTAGAAATCTCTTTTGTTTTTTGTTTTTTTTTTCGTTCTCTTCTTTTTCCTCATTTCATTTTTTTTTTTCTTTTTAAATTTTGTTTATTGGGAAAAGGACTGGCGCGTTTGTCATGTCTTGCTGTTCAGCCATGGCTGTCTGTTTCCTACAAATTACATCATATGTTGTCGAAATTGACATAATGTTGTCATGGAGAATGCGTTCGTTTTCATTAATGAAAAAGTTTTGAGCTACTGCTGCTGTTGTTTAGGGGTCGCCCACGTACTGCAAGGACAGGGTTATCAGGTTGGCTTTTTTAAGGCCAAATTTTCGAGAAATATTTATTTAATAGTAATTATTTAAAAAAAAAAAATCATAATTAAGTAATTTAAAAAGTAGTTTGGATGTCAAAATTTGTTTTAATGATGACGCATGCACTGCTCTTGGAAACAAAGTCTAGTTTTAAGAGTTATGACTGAAATTCAATTTAGAGATAGTTTTAGTTGATCTCCCCACCCCCTGAGTAAATTTGGTATTGTGGCGAATAATTCTTCTCTAAGAATATGATAGACAAATAGAGTAGAAAAACTGGAACTTATGTACAAATATAAAAATGGCATAGAAAAATTGGCACTTGTAAAATGGTAAAATTGGTTAAATATGAAAAAAAAAAAATAGGAGTGAAAGATATAGATAAAAATCTCATAAGTTTATAAAAATCTTGGATGCAATATATAAAGAGAAAACATTAAGAACATTGGCAAATTAAAAATAAATCTTATCTATATTTAAAAGTAGATGTGAAGTCTCAGCTAATAACCAATTACCTTTCAATGATGCCGCCATCTTAGAAATCTGTTGATTATATTAGCATATTTACACATTTTAAGTGTTTTCTTCAGAATTCATGTGTAATACTAAATAGATGCTAACTCCAAAGGTTTACTAATGCTATAATCTTAAAATAAAAAAAGATTTAGATCGCCTACAAACATTTCTTTTATTGTAATCTATCCCCGTTGTGAATCAATGCTTACGTTAAAGTGTAGTACCTGTTCTGATACTATACTTTATCTAGTCTGTCCTTGATCAGTGAAAGAAAAAATTTTCTAAACTGGGGCATTTTTTTTTTTTTTTTTTTTTTACTATGGGAGATCATTTATGTGCTTTTTACTTTTTAAGGCGATTTCATCTGGTTTTACGATTTTGCCAGTCAGACTTAGAGATAGAAAAAGTTAACTACCCTAAAAAGTTATGATGGCCCGAAAATGGAGGATCATTTCATGTTTATATGCGAAACTAATTACTTGATTTAAATTATAAAATATTTCTTTTCTAGATGTTCACACATAATCATTTGAAAAAAGTAGAATCACATTTTTAGGAGGGATAGCTGAGGGCCTTTAAAATATAGATATAATTACATTTTCATTTGACAAGCTTCTTAATGTTATCCTAGTGCTTGTCCATAAAAATACACAGGTCAAAATATCAGTTCCAAATAAATTAATAAGAAAACTCGTTGATATAATTACATATTAAGCAAAAATAGGTATCTACACCAAAAATCTTATCTTCTCAGTTTTATGTATTTGTGGCCTTATCAGTGGCACATCGGAAAAATACGATAAAATAATTAAAATTCTACTCAATAACTTTTCTAATTTTTAAACAAAAAAATAAATTGTTAGAATAAGTTGCTTTGACTCTTCCGGAAATAAAGGATCGTAGTTATTCCCCTTGGCCGGAATTAAGGATTCCCCCATATTGATTTCTCGAAAACACGTGTATACTTTTAAGTTGATAAAACCTTTACGAAAGGCATTCCTGTTTATTCTTCTTTTATCCCTACTTACCATTTTAATGTATTAACTTTAAAAACAGAAAAATTGGACAAACTACTGTCAATGTGTGAGACCTGGCTTCTAACTCCTCAAATCAAGAAGACCAACACAATGAAAACAATCCTGCAAGCACTGAAGCCCCTAAAGAACCGCCAACTGTTGAAAACAATACCTACGTGAAGGAGAAGAATCCCTTACCTGATCCTGAAAATATCCATGCTCTCCAAGATGTGGACGCTGAGGACCAAAATCCGTGTGAGTCAGTGCGGAGATCGTCCAGAATGCGACGATTTCCAAGTAAATATAAGGACTTCTTAACCTAGTACTGAACAGACTAAATACCAAATGTAGTAGGACTTAATTATCTACCGACCTGTATACTTTTAACATGCTGCAACTTTAATTTTTTTTTATATTTCAAAATGTTAATACGTTCTAAGTGAACTGTACACACCGAAAAAAAAACAAAACAAAAAAAACAAATGGCCACTTGCAGATTAATTCGTGAAATTTGTAAACAAAATTACTTATCCTTTCACTCAGTCCGAGTTACCCCCCCCCTTCCACCTTCATCCAAAATATAGGGTAAATGGTAGAATAAGTTTTTACAACTTTGCAGGAATTAAAACCCAATAGTGAAACGCAACTATCTTTCTTTCCGTGTTTAGTAAAATAAAGCTTTAAAAAATTTGAAATAAAAACTTAACAGTTTTAGCACATTAAAAGTATACAGGACGAGACGTAATTACATTCTACTGCGTTTGATGCAAAGCGTTTGTTGTTGTTTCTTTTTTGGTTTATGATTTCTCGACTTCACATTTACTATTTATTTTATTGTTCCTATTTAGTTGCCTCTCCACCAGGGCAGAGTTAAACACAACGTCGGTTTTTAATGTGTGGAAATTCCAGCTCCCCAAAAGGGGTAACTCTAGATTGGAACAAAAAAGGCTTCAGTGTAGGATTTCTCCTTCATTGGCCGATAACAGAATAAAGCAAGTGCAGCATCAAAACAGTTACTACACTTTGTTCCTAACCAAAAGGCCAATAAATTTTATTGTTTTAATCTCCTATATATTTTGATTGCAGAAATTCCCAACAACAGATGCCACATATAAATTTCTTATGTCTACACTATTAGCCACTATCTTATGTAACTTTAAAATGCCATTTTAGACACATTTAGTCCTACATTACATCCTAGGAGTGACATCATCACAGTCGCGACCATCTTTAAAGAAAGTAGTTCCTATTTTTCCATCCAAATATCAAGTACTCCTACCATCCCCAGCCAAAACCTGGAAGAATTCCGCACTTTCGACATATATGGGGTTTTACCCTTCGTAACTGGACCATAAACTCATAAACTCATACACATAACATAATCTTTCCCTTTTCCGAATCAAAAATAATAAACTCTCGCCAGACTAATTTTACTCCTTCTGATTGGCTAAGCTCTAACCATTCTTATATTCCTGATCGATGGTATGCTAAACGAACGCTAATGTACATGGCGTTGCAACGATACCTACTTTTGCCCTCTGGGTAAATTGCTGCGTTATCTTTCTTAAATTGTAGGGCGTAATTTTATATTTCCTCTCCCTCTTTTCTCTCTCTCTCTCTCACTCCCTATTTCTTTCTGTCTCTCTCTCTCACTCGCTCCCTCTCGCTCCCCCCTCTCTCTCTCTCTCACACACACACACACACACACACGTTATCTATTTCTCTCTCGCTCGCTTTTTACTTTTCTTTTTAAAAACAACAAACATTTATTTCCTCGCTCTCTCTCTCGCTCGTCTGTGCATTTGCTTCAGTAATTATTTATATTTTTCCAAACATAGTTACGTTGTTTTTTAAATGTACTTTATTTACACACTGCCTTACAAAAATACGTATACTTTTTTATCAATTGATTTTTCATTTTAAAATCGCAAGGATACTTTCAAATAACTATGTTTATAAAAGTTAATATTTTATATATTTTGTCAAACTATTTAGATATTCTAAACGTATATTTACTCACAGAAACCTTAATCTATCTATCTATCTCTTTAATTTTCTTTTTTAAAAAGCAAGAAACATTTCTTTTCTTTGACACACTTTCTCTCTCTCTCTCTCTCTCTCTCTCTCTCTCTCTCTCTCTCTCTCTCTCTCTCTCTCTCTCTCTCTCTCGTTCGCTCGCTTTTTACTTTTGTTCCAATAATTATTTATATTTTTTCAAACATAATTACGTTTTTTAAACGCACTTTATTTACACACCACCCTTATAAAAAAAATTATAAAAATACATAAACATTTTATGAATGTGTCACATTTTTTTACAGTTTTCGCGGTATCAAAAATGTGAATGTACAGCAGAAAATTGTTTAACAGTTCTAAAATGTGATAATATATATTACACATATGTTTAAAAAACATTATATTCAAACAACATAATAAGTACGAATCCAGTAGATGATATTTCCAAAACATCTATTTTTACATGGGCGACGATCATCACAGATTGTGCAGGTTTAAATAACGTAAATTCAAATAAAGTATATTTAAAATAAAGTATATCTAAAATAAAGTATATTTAAAATAAAGTATATTTAAATATAGTATATTTAAATAAAGTACATTTAAATAAAGTATATTTAAATATAGTATCTTTAAATAAAGTATATTTAAAATAAAGTATATTTAAAATAAACGTAACTATATTTGCAAAAAGAAAATAATAAAAAAAATATAAAACGCAAATATGTTTTAAAAATTATATAAATTACAAATACCTTAAAATATTGCCCAAATATGTAAGTAAGCAGTTTTGAAGAATAGCGAAAATATTATATCCATTTTGTGCTTCCATACCTCAATTGACAGACCTACCGGCATGTTTGCCAGTTAGGGTCTCGTTATAGACATAGTTACCTACTTTTTCCACTGATTAACTACTACAGTTTTAATATAAATTTCATTACAGAGGGAATTGAATCCGGTAGAGTATTTTATTTAAAGACAAGTTCTTTTAGAGATATAAGCGTAGCAGTTAACAAACTATTTACTGTAAGCGGATCAATGCCCAGTGCCAAAGTGATTTGGCCGCATTGGCCAATCGGTTGGCTGGGCGCATTGATTTGAGCTGTCTCCTTAAGAACTATTTTTAGCCCCTTGAGATCTCAGCTGCTATCGCCAGAGGGACGCCAGCAAGCAACCTATACAGACCTCTCTCACTCACTCCTCCCACTGCTACTTGTTGAGGATTGCAGTCTGATGGCAGACGACACTTTAAAACAGACATTTATACTTTCTTTCTTTCTCTCCAGTTTGAGATACAATCTCGTCTTTTCTAAATAAACCCTTTGTTGTTGTTTTGTTAAAAGAAATGTCGTTTGGCCTTGTGTTTATTTAAGCAATTATTTCTCAATATAAGGACCTGTATTATGCACTGTAATTCACTGGCTGCCAGGTTTGCACGCGCGCGTGATAAACAAATCTAATTCTCTCCGACTGACACTGCCATCCCCTAATCTTTTATTTTATATATATATATATATATATATATATATATATATATATATATATATATATATATATATATATATATACGTACATACATATATGTGTGTGTATCTACATGTGTATACACATGTTTATATATACATATGTATATATATGTATATACTTACATGAATATATATATATATATATATATATATATATATATATATATATATATATATATATATATATATATATATATATACCTGTTTACATACACTTTTTCATGATAAAGCTAGAACTAAGAATTAGATGGAATCGAGCAATTGCATCGACAACGGACAACGCCAGACCCAAAGTTGGTTTCGATGTACTGCATCTCATCAGTGACGTGCTCAGACATATTCGCGCCTATGTCGGAGCACGTCACTGATGAGATGTAGTACATCGAAACTCACTTTGGGTCTGCCATTGTCCGTTGTCGATGCAATTGCTCGATTCCATCTAATTCTTAGTTCTAGCTTTATCATGAAAAAGTGTATGTGAACAGGTATTTATATATACATCTATCTATAATCTCCTCTTAATGTCTAATATATATATGTGTGTGTGTGTGTGTGTGTGTGTGTGTGTGTGTGTGTGTGTGTGTGTGTGTGTGTAATTTACCCTGGACATCTATAATTTTGTTTTCCTGTTCGTTAGGGATTACTAACTGATTTTCAATGGACTCATTTTGGGTTTATCCTATTCTGGATTTTACCGTCTTATTCATTGGATTTTTTGCCAAATCCTTTTTCTCCCTTTTTCCCGTTTTCCTGCTTTCTTAATCTTTCTGAATCCCTATAAACTGCCATTAACTGCTTAACAGTGGCGGCTCGTGCCTGAGATTATTGGGGGTGCTGCTGCTTCAAAACTTCTACGCATTGTTTTAATATCGTGTAAAAGAAATTCGAATATACAAGGAAATATTTAATCAAATAATAAACAAACATTCAAATAAATATTCAAATATATAACACAGGCAAATAATCAATCACAAATGGATAATACGCAAAAACTTTTATTAAAAATATTTTTAAATTGTGTACACTTTACAAAATAATAAAAAATAATATATACATTTATTCCTTTTAAACTTTTCAGATTGAATAAAAGTTTGCGTTTTTTTTGGGGGTTGTATTTTTTGCAAACAAACGAAAAGCATTTTTAAGAATACATTTTATTTACAATTTTTTAATAACTTATTTTTTTTTTTTTTTTAATAAAAACAAAAAGAGAAAAACTTTGAAATTTAGGAGTGTAATATTTGAAAATAGCGTTTTATTTAATAAGTTTTATTTCCAAAATTTATTTTTAAAATGTATTCATAACAAAACGTATTTGTGAATAAAATGCAAAATAAAAAAAAATTTACATTTTTATATAGTGAGCAAACAAAAATATTTAAAAAAAACAAAATTTTATTTACAAATCTTTTAACAACTTGCTTTTTATATAAAAAGAACAAACAAACTTGGCTATTTACTGACCTTCCCATGCCGGTAAAAATCGACATAAAGTGGAGATTTATTATAAAAAAAAATAGGGTGTCATATATAAGCATTATAAAACATCGAATTTAATGTAGCTTTCTCCCCAAAGAAAACAAAAAATTAAAATTGTCTCAGTCCAGAAGGATTTCTAATTACTTTTTTAATGCGTATTATCTGCCCCATCTACTAACAAATTCAATGTAAAGTTTAAAAATGCATAATTATAAAAACTGTTTCTTTATTTACAAATACATTTTAATTTAAAAAAGCCTTGTGCAAAAAAAAAAAAACATTTTTCAAAGTGTAAAACTTCTAACATTGTCCTCGTTGGAGGCAAATAAATGCTAAAAAAATTTTTATATCTAAAACATACAAGTTAAAAAGATTTCTAACTAAAATGTATTTTCAACATAAAATGTTTCTTCGCTTGTTTGCTTGTTTGCTTGTTTACTTCTAGGCAAAAATGTAAACAGTTTTTTCTTTGTTTTTTTTTGTTTTGTTTTGTTTTTTTTTGTAAAGTTTAGTTGTTGCAAAATAAATAGCATTTAAAAGTACTTAAAACAAAAAAAACAAAAAGGCATGTAGATGGAAAAGTAATTTTATTTTATGGTAAGATTTATTTATTGTATATTTGATTTTTACCCTTAGTCGCGTGTTAGCTTCACTGCTAAATCCCCGAATACTTAAAAAAAAAAAAAAAAAAAAAAAAAAAAAAACAGGTTATGCATATTATATATTTCCGTCTGCTACCGAATTAAATCGCAACGCTAAAAGTGTGCGTATTTAAAAAAAGAAAGAAAGCACAATATTTTATGTACAAGAACACGTTATATGCACATTTTAATAATAATTTTTAAAAAATGTAAATAATCCTCCTTTTTTTTTTTTTTTTTTTTTTTTTTTTTTTTTTTTTTCAATAACAAAATGTTATCATATTTATAAGTACAGGCGCACACTCTAAGCAAACACCGAATTTCACGAGCATCTGAGACGCGGAACTGCGGGAAGCGACAGTTCCCCAGCGGCCGTTATCGGCTGTCTATAAGTGCGCATGCGTAGAAGAGAATTTCATTAAGAACATTTAACTGTGAATTTCACAGCTCTAAGCAAGTTTTATTTTTATTTTTATATGAATTTGTAGACACCGACATTAAACATAATGATTTTATAATGTACACATAGAAAAAATAAAATAATAATAATAAAAAAACAAACGTATTATTTTTAATTTTATCATTAATATTGTGTAGAAATAATTTGGGGGTGCCCACAGCTCAAATGCAGGAGCCACCACTGCTGCTTAATAACTTTTTGATACAAATATGATTAATATCATATTTGTAGTTTCTTTAATGCATAAACCTGCAAAATCTATTGTATAATTTGCAAACCTCTTTCCTCTTATGATAAGAATTGCATTCTTCGAAACTCTGCAGAATAAGGTTTTTCTTATTCATTTGTAACGCCTTGCGAGATAATTAAAATATTTATAGTCCTTTCTTACAAGTTTATAATGTTTTCTTTGAAAATTTGAATAAATTTTCAATAACAAGATTTTTCTCTTGTATATATATATATATATATATATATATATATATATATATATATATATATATATATATATATATGGGATTAAGCTAAACTGAATATTCCGCGTTTCATCCCCTCTAGGACTCTTCAAGCCATATATATTTTATAAATTACTAACTAGCTCTACCTACGTATTGAGCACTTTTGAAGTAAATACTTAAAGTTTATGCATAAATCTATACTTTCGTATATTGATTTATGTGAGTAAATTAAGTAATTATATATATATATATATATATATATATATATATATATATATATATATATATATATATATATATATAAAATATTTTCTTAAATCAGCCCAGCCTTGACAGTTGAGTTTTAAATTCTTCCATTTCTTTTTTCTACGCACACCTTATCTTTCTTTTAATAATATTATTTGAACTCATTCACTTTTTCCTTGTACCCATTTGTGAATTATTCCACGGATTTCTGTCTTTTGGATTACTTAAGACCATCTTCCAATCACGTGATTCCCTTGGATTTTACTTGTGGAAATGGAAATTTAATCAACTATTTTGGATTTTACCGTTATTGGATATTTTACCCTTCACCAGACTATCCATTCACGTGAAATCACCTTTTTCTTCACCATGTTCCCTCTGCTTCACTATTTGTTACCAAATAAGATCTATGACTTATTTGTAGTTTCATTAAATACTTTTGCAAGCAAAATCCGATCCCGCATTTTGCTAAATCCTACCCTCTGATGAGAAGGAAAGTATTTCTTCGAAACTGCGCGGATTAAGAACTATCCACTTATTTTGTGCTTCCATTTTTAAAATTAAATATGTTTTTTAACTCTTTTTCAAAGTGTTTTTAACATGTTATATTAACTACTTGTTCTTATTATAAGCTCTATCACCTATTTGGTTTTATCGAGCTTTTACATCTGGTTGAGATTACTTTATAAATATTACCTCTTCAATATTTATAATATACTTTAGTTTTGCCATCTTGGATTATTTTGGTAAACTTAACTTTAATTCTTATTTCATTAGATATATATATAATTCAATTTCTTTAGACGGATTGATTGTTGCTATTTCTTCTGATGAGTTAAGGGCAAAATAGATTCACTGGTTGATATAATAATTAAGTGATTGATTTTGCGCTACAAAATAGATACTGTCAAGAACTGTATAAGTAAACTGAATTAAAGGAATAAATTATAAGATGGTTAACATCATGAATTTTGGAATATAACTTTTTGTCATTTATTCTCTCTCTCCCTCTCTCTCTCTCTCTCTCTCTCTCTCTATATATATATATATATATATATATATATATATATATATATATATATATATATCCTTATAATACATACCAATCCTTACTCAATCTAATTACAGAGCAATACAGTGATTAAATGACAAAAAACTATATTCCAAATTTCATGATGTTGACCATCTTATAATTTATTCCTTTAATTCAGTTGACATTTACAATTCAAAAACTTACAATGTCAAAAATTCTAAAAGTAAAGGAATAAATCATAAGATGGCAAACATCATGAACTTTGGAATATAGTCTTTTGTCATTTATTCACTATATATATATATATATATATATATATATATATATATATATATTTACATGGGGGTCACCACTTATCAAGGCCTGAAGGCCACTCAGGGATAAGGGTTATTGCATGTACAGTACAATGAGATAGTATTGAAGTAATCATTAGTATTGGGGGTTTTGATAGAGTGTTTTACTTAAGGGGGCGGTTTGTCAGGAGTTTGTTTATGTTGGACTTGAAGACGTCCAAGTTGTAGTCAGGTAGGAAACAGGCAAGCGGCAGAGAGTTTCACTGGCGTGCAGTTCTAAGAAAGAAGCTTTGCTCATGGAATCTACGTTTGGATTTAGGCACAGATAAAGAGTGGGGAAAATTATTGACAGTAGTTTCAGCCAGACGGGTGTTTCTCGTGAAAGATTGGCGAGGGGGGACGAGAGATTGGAGCTCAGACGAGCTCCTACCATGGAAATAGCGATACAGAGAGAGGGGAATGGGATAAGATATATAAAGAGAGATAAGATGAAATATCGGCAGTTTATGAATTATATTTTGAAGAAAATCAAAATATTCAACTTGATAACATATTTTTTATCTATGTGCACTAAATTTCTGAGTTTCCATACAACGTCAATAGTTGATCAATGGAATTTTTTTGCTACATATCTTTCGATATCAATGAATCCATTTTGTTGACAAAAATAGATACGTGGGGCCTTCAATAAGTTTCCAGACTTTTTTTGTACAGGTATTTAAAATTGTCGTAGACTCTTGAAAATTCAGTATTTTGTTGCTACACATCTTATAAGATGACTGGCCAATTTTTATGATTTCAGGTTTCAGAACTGCAATCTGGATGTGAGGACACTTTAGAAGAACGATATGCAATAAAATTCTGTTTTAAATTTGGAAAATGCCACAGAAACGTATGGAATGCTTCAGTGCTTTTGGGCTATCTTGTATGAATCGAGCATCAGTTTTTGAGTGGAACAAGAGATTCAAAGAAGGCAGAGAGTCTATGAGGGATGATGAGAGATGTCGGAGGAGTAAGGAAGTCAAAATACCAGAGTTTATTAGGCAAATAAAGAATTTTATGGATAAGAACTGCTGTGCTTGCATAGAGACAATAAGTGCACAATTTGATGTCAGTGTGAGAACTGTAAATACAATTATTCACGAGGAACTGAAGCGGAAAATTTGTGCAAAGTTTGTCAATCATATGTTTGTGTGGAGGAACCCGGATGTGTTCATATTCATTACATCAGAAATCGTTCCAAGATATTCGACAAACATGGCTGTTTGTCATTTGATGAAGAGATACTCGAGTACTCGTTTCAAAAGAAGTAAATTTGATTCGATTCTTCATCTCGATCGAGCCAACTGCTCACATTCCAACTTACTGACAGCATGAGTCGTACTAACCGATGTTTGGGGGTTTTAAGAAAATCACCTCAATCCCAACACCCAAAACATATTCCTCTACTTCTTGTCAATGAATTCTGATACGTGCATTGACTTTTTTCTTTTTTTTTCTTTTCTTTCTTTTTTTTTTTTTTTTTTTTTTTTTGCTTCTTTTTGCCCCGCCTTTTTTCTCCGTTCCTCATTTTTCAATCATCTCATTCTTATGTTTCGTCTTTATATTTTGTTTCTTCGTTTCCGTTTCACATTTCGTCTCTTTTAGGTTCTCTATCAAAATAACACTAGTTTTCTTGTTTGTTTGTTTGTTTGTTTGTTTGTTTGTTTGTTTGTTTTTTCATGTATTTTCGTTTTCAAATTTACTTTAATTCATATTTCTTTCTCAGGTGAAAAGAAAAAAAAATCGAAGAACGCTGAGCTCAGTTTGTGTTCTTCCAATTCCACACTTGGGCAACGGCCATGACCGCCATTACGATCTTATTAACAAACTAGCGGAAGTACTCGCCTACGCGGAATAGCGTACGAAAACTACCTATCCACAAAGTACACGACTCTTATCGCAATAAGAGTCAGATTTTTTTTACTGTTTATAACATGAAAAGGAAACAAAACAAACAAAAAAACAAAAAAACTGGCAGTACCAAACCGTCCTCTTGTCGATACAACGCACGAAAGTCTTTTTTCCTTTCTTTCCTCAACTTGCAATAAATCCTCGTGTATTCGATATTATCTTCCACTGTTCGTTCTTGTTCTAACAAACTGCCATGCTTTAGAATTCGTCCCATTTAACAGTTACCAATTGTGTACACATTCAAATTAATGGCGACCTACAAAATTATGCTTGTCTTTTCTTTTCTACATTTTCTGCTGACATTTTGCAGGCAAAGCAAACATGGCATCGTTTGCGAGATGATTTCTATTACACTGTTATTCTATCTCAAACAAGGTACAGCGCCATTTTGGCGTAAGGGACTAGAAATTTGGGGGGGGCAAATTTACTGGGATACTATGCAGTTGGGAGTTGAGAAGCGAGATGTCTGTTCACATTACACTTAAACTTCTGCATGTCAGTACAGTCAGGGAAGCAGAATTCCAAAGTCTAGCAGTTCGAATGAAGAACTATTTGAGCAGGTTTTCCGGCATCTAGGGATCTTTACAGTGTAGGGGTGGGATTTTGCTGTCAGTCGAGTTGGTCGGTGGTATTTACGTCGAGGGGATACAAGTACTTTGAGTTCGTCAGAACACGTTTCATTAAAATACTTGTAGAACAGGCACAGAGATGCAACATTTTGGTGATGGGACAAAAGTTGGAGTTTGGTTGTTAGTGTGGCAATATTAGGTTGGCAATTATTAGGTTGGCAACTATTAGGTTGGCAATTATTAGGTTGGCAACTATTAGGTTGGCAATTATTAGGTTGGCAACTATTAGGTTGGGGTAAAAATAATGTCGTTTTTTGACGTACATATATCTGATAAAAACCGACATTATTTTTGTTCCAACCTAATAGTTGCGAATACAAATGCAAATATGTCCTACGATAGAATTCTAATGACTCGGAGCTGCTCGGAGCACCATTCCATACCTTGACTGGGTTTAATACCGGCTGCGAAATCTCGTAGACGATGTTCTTTTCTCCTCTTCACAACCTCTTTCTCACAGGGAAATTACTTAATCGGAGACCATGGATCAAATTTAATGCAAATCTGAAATATTTAAATTTTCAAATGGGAGGTTGTGTTTATATTATGCTTCCTAAACTCCCTTCAAATTATCCCCCCTCCGCCACCTAACAAAAAAAAAACGAAATTTAGAGAATATTTATTAATTCATATTTAATACCTATTGTTAAAATTCCACAAAAATTGAAAGTCTCTGAATTTTCATGAAGGGGTTCCACTCATTATATTTATTTTTAAAACTAAATGTAACAGACTAAAGCTCACATTAAGATCCTTAATGTCTAGTAGCAGCGTTTCAAAATCCATAATGATCGGTTAATTAGTTTAGAAGTCATTCCTGTCTATAGAAATGTATAAACGTATTTAACATTATAAGAATGTAAATATGTGTATACTTGAATGATCTCTCTCTCTCTCTCTCTCTCTCTCTCTCTCTCTCTCTCTCTCTCTCTCTCTCTCTCTCTCTCTCTTTGCGTGCGCATGCGTGTGTGTTTACAATCTGTGACCTTAACAAGCAGGAAATGAACTTAGCCACTTTGACCACCAGCCGCACTTGACGACCTCTTGAAAGATCACGCGACGTTTTTTTCAGTCTGAATCGAAAGATGGGGCACTCCCGTTGATTGTTTTACTGAATGTAAATCGTGCCGTCTACCACGCGTCCTGGTGTGGATACTGAACGCACCCATACGACTGCTTCTCACGCCACACGGAGTTGTTCGACAAAACAGCTTCGTTTTTAGAGTGAAATTCGAAAATCGAAATATTGAATTTCAAGACTAGTATCAAGTAAACAAGTAAAAAAAAATCTAATTGTCGTGTCGCAGTAATGAAGATATCCAAAAATTACGAAAAACGATAGGGTAGAAAATTAATTATTAATGAAAATAATTTGCGAGCGAAATTTGAGTTTTGCGAAGAGTTCGACTCTAACAAAGGAAGTAAATATTTTCTGAAATCTTAGGCCAATTTAACAAAACTCCATTTTCGCTAATCGTCTTCGAAAACTGTTTTCATTAAGAATTAATTTACTACCTTATCGAATTTCGTAATTTTTGGATATGCTCATTACTGCGACAAGACACTTAAGTAGATACCATTGGTTTTACTTTAAATGAAATATTTCGAATTCTGCTCTCCATCCAGTGCGGCCGTAACCGAGATTGAACTTTGTACACGAGTTGGTAGTGTAATTCAAATCTTGTCGGTACCTGAATACTTGATGCTTCGCCAGGGCTATTAAGGGTATTTTTTTTTTTTTTTTTCGTGACGCCATCACTAGATGGGTTGCCTTCCACGGCTTAAGAGAGGCTCATCTACTCCCAAGAGAAGGATAAACCGCGCTAGTTTCTCAACCTGGTATTTTACCTCGCGATACATACAGCGCCTCACCTACCCATATGGTCACCCATCTGGTACTGGCCAGACTCAACGTTTGCTTAACTTTGATGATTTGGTGTGTCGTATATAAACGTATACGTATGTAAATAAGTAGTTATATTTCACTCTAATAATGGAGAAGTCCCCCTTTTTTTCTATTTTACTCTTAAACAAGGCATATTGCCTCTTGGAACGTAAGAGGCAATCATTTGGGATCATGTCTACACGGGACAATGCGGGGAGTTGAGAAGCGATATGTCTGTTGGCATTGTACTTAAACTTCTGCGTGCTAGTACGGCCAGGGAAGCAGGAAAGAGAGAGGGAAGGAATAAGCTACTAAAGTAGAAAGCTTTCCAATATCTAAGCACCTTTACAGTAAAAGGGGTGGGATTTTGCTGCTTGACAGCGTAGTCGGGGGTATTCACGTTGAGTGGGCACAAGTGTTACGACTTCTTCAGAGCACATTCCATTATAAAATAGACACAGGGATGCGACATTATGACGATGGGACAGGCGTTGTAGCCAGGCCAATAGTGCGGGACCTATTAGATTGGAGACTCTTTTTATTGTTACAATTTACGATTCTTTATTTTCATTAAAAAAAGCAAAAATAAATTAAAGGTATTTTTTTGTTTGAACAAAAAAACAACAAGATTTCTATTAAGATTCAAATAAAAATAATGGGTTCATTATATTCCGTGGTCATTATTTAATAAATATCGAAAATTTCATTAAAATTCGTTAATTTCCTGATTTTTGATGAATTTTTAAGTAAAGGGAAGGGTCAAAATGTTTATACATTTTGAGCATCGGCATTCATTTTGCACGTACCTAACAGATATCATTATAATTAACAAGAAAGAAAATTCCTGCCAGATCATAGATTTTGTCATTCCAGCAGAACACAGAGTGAAGATCAAGGATACAGAGAAGCGAAGCAAATATATGGAACTGACCAGAGAGCTGAAAGGGATATGAAAGACGAAGAAGTCCAGATAACACCAATAATAGTAGGAGCACTAGGAATAATTCCAAAAAACACATTGAAAAAAGATTGAGAGGGACTAGAATCAGTGGGATGACTGAGAAGATACAACGGATAACAATAATGAAAACGGTTGAAATATTAAGGAAAATCTTTGAATGCAAAAACTAATATACATGAGCTACAAACGCTAAACGGCCATATTTAACGCAACAGAACTAAAAAATAGACTGCAACAGAAGTCAAACGCAATGTGGAATCAAGAAAATTGAAGCTCTAAGTTAAACCACACCCCTAAAAATGTATAGTTGGCATCAACTGGCACCACACCAAATAGTCGTGGAGGGTCAAGGAGGATGGAAAGACCAAGGAGAGAAAGCACTAACCAGACCTCCACTGAATGAATGCGAAGACTGGGACCTTGAGGAGGCTTATTGCCGCCCAAATTTCAGTGAACACTCATGGTCGTTGCTAGCAAGAAATCGATGGTAAATAGCTATTGCGATAACGCAAATTAATTTGCAAATGTTATTGAAAGAGGTGGAGAATAGTGGAAATCTGGGGAGACTGGTTTTCATTCAGGTTGTGAAAACTCATAGTGAGTAAAATAATGATAGAAACATTCACAAAAAACTTGGAAGAAAGACTGAGAGAAATTGGAACCACGGGGAAGACTGAGACTAACAGATGGTAATGATGAAAACAGCTGAAATCATAAGGAAACCCCTGCAATGAGGAAACCAACCCGCATACTTTACATACGCTGACCACCCACATGGGAACCGCAACGGAAGTAAAACAAAAAGGTAAGGTGGGGGGGGGGGAACTGAAACTGCAAAAAATCTATGAAACTGTGACAACCCCCACCCCACCCCCACCCCCACCCCCAAAATATGGCATCAGCTTCTGTTGATACGAAACAACAGTCACGAATAGTCAAAGGGTCAAATATAAGGTTGAAACTTCAATTGGTGATTTAAATGAAAAAAAAAAAAATACGATACTAGCAGGCTGCCCGGTGATGCCCGGTCATAAAATACTTTAAACATGATATTTTAATTTATGCAGATTTCGTATTTATTATTATAGAGTCAATTATCTATTGCGATTCTATTATATATATACATAGCAGTGATTTAAAAAGTAAAAAAAAAAAAATATGACTTGGGTGCCATAAGCTAGAATCGAAACCAAAACATGTAGATTTTCAGTGTTATTCGTTACCGTCTGATCTAAAACCATGCGCATAAAAAATGGGTCCAATATAATATAATAAATATGAAATCTGCGTTAATCAAAATATATTTAAACGTATTTTACGACCAGGCAATGTGGGAGGCCTGCTAGTGTATATATATATGTATATATATATATGTATATATATATATATGTATATATATATATGTATATATATATATATGTATATATATATATATATGTATATATATATATGTATATATATATGTATATATATATGTATATATATATGTATATATATATATGTATATATATATGTATATATATGTATATATATATATGTATATATATATATATATATATATATATATATATATATATATGCAACGAATAATCGAGAACTTTCTTTTTGCAGTGACTTAGTCCACAATACATTGTAGTCTACATTGCACTGTAGAGAACCTACAGTTGATTTTATAAAATTATTTTTTATATATATAATAGCTAGAATTAAAAGTTAAAATGCAAAAGTCTAAACAGAAACATTTCGAACGTGTCTCTGTCGTATAAAAGAACCTGCTGTTGATTTTATATGCCTGACTTATTGCTTGTGCGGTGACAATGGCTTTAATTTAAGTTTAAAAAGAAAAAGTCAAGTATCATGGTGCAATTGTACTTTAAACAGAAACATTCATTTCGAACGCAATCCTGTCATATCAAAGAACCTACTGTTGATTTTTATATGTTGAGCCTTTCGGCTTGTGCAGTAATAAAATTTCTCAAATGCACTTGTGATGTTAGGCTTTGTAAGGTGTTAACTTTAGTCGAAATCGACTCTTCTTTCTTTATTGGATTATTTCGATTATCGATGCTTATCAAAGACGTTCCAAAACCTATATAAGAAAACTGTCAAGCATATAAAATACCTTTGTGTGAAATTCCATAAAAATCGGCCCAGCCGTTTCCGAGTTTATAGAGAACTCTCTCTCTCTCTCTCTCTCTCTCTCTCTCTCTCTCTCTCTCTCTCTCTTTCTCACACACACATACACACACATATATGCATACATGCACACATACACACACATACGCGCACATACGCAACCATATACACACCCACACATATGTGTGTAGAATATACACACACATGCACACACGCACACACACATACACACACATACACACGCGCACACACACGCACACACATGCACACACGCATACACACACAGAGTTCTTTTTATATAATAGTAGAGATAACTTCCTTGATAAAATTGCCTCCGAGATGGGTATACTTGCTGATAACATGAAACATGAGGGGGAAAACGAATGAACACACATCTAAGGAAATGGATGAAACGTTAAAGGAGGATCTTCAGTCTGTGGTAGAATGCGAGAGACATAAATGGATGGTAACATTCAATGCTGACAAGATTAAGCTTCTTTTCTGTAATTGTTACAGGAAACCTTTTCAACAATTGATAATCATGGCTAGTGATACACTACATGAAAGCTCTTCGTTCAAATTCCTCGGCTTAACATTCACAGGGAACATGAATTGGAACAGATACATTGATGGCATTGCCAAGTCTGCTGGGCTCTCTCTACCTTGCTACAGGGTTACTTACCCCTGAAAGTATCTTGTACCTTTACAAGGCCACCATCCGCCCATGGATGGAGTTTTGTTGCCACATTTGGGCTGGTCCATCTGCTACAAGCCTTTCTCTCCAAGATGGGGTTAAAAAAAAAAAAAGAATCGCCAGCCTGATAAGTCCCGCTCTGTCAACCAAACTCCGTCTTTTTCCCCATCGACGAAATGTTGCATCCCTGTGCCTATTTTATAAGCATTTTAATCGAAGGTGCTTTGATGAACTCCAATCCCTTGTAGCCCCCTCAACGTTAATACCCCCAACAAACCCGTCTAGTAGCAAAATTCCGCCCCATCACTGTAGAGATCCCTAGATGCCGGAAAGCCTTTTACTCAAGTAGTTTCTTCCCTCAAATTGCTAAAATTTGGAATTCCTCCCGGATTTTTGCTTCCCTGATTGTACTGACATACAGAAATTCAAGTGTAATGTGAACATGTTACGTCTCTATGGGGAAAGGATAGGATAGGATAGTGTCTACTTATTTTGAGTCAATGTTCATATTTACGGCACCTCAGCCCTTTTGGGGGATTTATAAAATAAAAGCAGAAACGTACCTTTTTATATTTTCGTCGCATTTCTTGACCGTGTCGGCTTATAACAACGCAAGGTTCATTCTCTGGACAATTTGGACTTTATTTGTTTCGTGGTCAAATGTCGCGCCCCTGTTCCCTACCTGCCATCAGAAGGAGGGTGTGAATGTCTCTATTGGTTCATCTTCCATACATAGCTGACCTTCATCGCTCTCGAAACCCGAACTCAACTCTCGAACTCAATTCTCAACTCTCGAATGACTGACTAAAATATCCCGTGCGTGTGGTGGGTTTAATTACCATTTACCGGCTCGCACCTAAAATACACTCACTGACCTGTCTAGCAACGCAGGTGCACGCTCTGTCAACAGAAATCCTGAGTTTCAGCTATATCACCGGTAACCTTTGTTGAACCCTTTGCACTCCCTGGCACAAAAAAAGTTGCGTTCACTCAGTACCGCGTCAATCGTGGTATTCATGTCATGGACTCTATAACAAACAGACATCTTGCTGCTCAACTCCCTACATAGTTTCCCGTGCAAATTATGTCCCAAATAGTAACCCTCTACATTTAAGTGGCACTGTGTCATGTTTGGAGTGAAATAGCAATTTTTTGTAAGATGAATAACTTTTCTTGTCTTTGGTAACATTTATTTGTTGTATATTTACTTATTCAACTGGTTTTTTTTTTTGTTTGTTTTTTTTTTGTTTTTTTTGTTTTTTTGTTCTGTTGGCTATTGTAAAAAAAAAATGTCTCCAGTTTCCTCATTAAATTCATGTTTTTCAATGTCATTGATGTTTTAAATAAGATAAATAAGCCTTATTTATCAGTCAAACAATAAAGATAAAACGTCCGGATATGCCACACTCGGCATATGCGGCATTTCGGATAGGAGGATTTTGCTGTAATTTTGAAAAGTACAATTTTATTGGAGGTTCACAGTGGAAGTCGTTACGTTTTATCCGCCTTGACTATGAAATTTCCAGGAAAAATGTGAAACGGAAAATGAAAGGAAATAAAGTTGGTAGAGAATGAATGAAAATGAATCATGGCGGACTTTTTGCTGTCGTCATCGCAAACGTAAAAGATGACGGAAGGAGTAAAGAGTGAGTTGTTCAAAAACAACTAAGAAAAGAGAAATAAGAAAAGAAATCGAGACAAATATTGCATCATATTTTTTTAGTAGATCACTAGATATAAAAGTGGTTTTGTTTTGTTTTTGTTTTTTTGTTATTTTTAATTTTGTTTTGTTTTTCTATTTTTGCAGTCAAGGGAACATAAAACTTATAGATATCGATATAGCATTTAGAAAAAAAAAATAAAATAGAAAAAATGAAAAACCCATATATATTTTTTATTTTTGAAGCCAGACAATTTATTGCATTTTGCTCCTTGCTTGAGATTTCTGTTATATATATATATATATATATATATATATATATATATATATATATATATATATATATATATATATATATATATATATATAATTTTATCAAAATAGTAGGTTCTCTACAGTGCAATTACAACGTATTGTTGACTAAGTCCCAAATAGAGCAAGCAATAAATCGATTTCATTGAAAAACAGGCGATTTCACCGATTTAGATGACAATAAAAATATTGGAGTATGAAACATTCGCTGCCCAGCGAATGTTTCATACTCCAATATTATATATATATATATATATATATATATATATATATATATATATATATATATATATATATATATATATATATGTATGTGCGTATGTGTGTTATTTGTTTTCGTTTTTCCGATAAGTTTTGAATGGATTCAATTATTTACGAAAGTGCATTTTTACCTAAATGCGAGTTGGGAATACTTTTTCTTTTAACCAATTTTGTACCCCCATATGGTGAGCGGTAATGCGGCATATATACTGTTTTTAAAATATAATATTATATTTGAACAACAGTGTGTGTGTGTGTGTGTGTGTGTGTGTGTGTGTTATATTTTTATGGTATACATCCCTTATAATATCATCCAAATTGTTTCAAATAACATGCTCAATGGAGTTATGTTTCCAACTTCAGCATATGTACTGGTTAGTTGTACCCCAATGACTAAAGGAAGGAATCAATTGGGGATGATAATTTTTTATCCATTTATTTGTTTTTATTTCAACGAATGCCTATATTTTTTTTCTTTTCTTTTCTGCCTCACGTACGTTTTCAACCCAAAACGAAAACATTTCCTTTGCTTTTATTCTTCAGAAACGATCAACTATTTATAAAATTCCACTATTTCAAAACAAAGCAAAAAAAAAAAAAAGCGGAAGAAAAATTAGCCAGAAACATGAGAAACCCGGCCTGTCAAAACACGAAAAACTAACTTCAAAGATGATAATCAGAGAAAAATACTCCTCAAAACATCTGAAACAACGTTAGAAAACTCTCAAGTCGCCATCTTGGATTTAACAAGCAGAGTTAGGATCATCCTTTTTTTATTTTATTCAAAACTCAAAAGCAGATAGAACTTCAATAAAATGCGAAAATGCCAGTTCATAAAATATTGTTAGCCGTAAAGTTAAAGAATAATAATTTAAAAAAAAATCTTACCATCTTAATTTGTAGTAATTTCAGTCAAGCAAGTTAATAGATTACAAACTATCTATAATACAAAGCTACTTATTTCGTTAATTTACCCCCCCCTTAATATATTACGAATCAATATAACACTATGTATTTCTAAATTTATCATGATGGTCTCATACTTTAATATAGTGCATGTGAGCACATAGGATAATATCAGCAGCAGCAGAGGATGGCTGGCATGCGAAGAGATTAGCAGCAGCAGTAGCCATAAAATGTGTATATGCAAATTAGGAAGTGTGCGCGAGAAGAAAAAGGAAAAATGAGAAAAAATGCATCACCTGGTCTGCAGAAGCAAAGTGCAACGTCAAAGAAAATGGATGTGTAAACTCAAGGACGAATATGGGCCAGTTGCGGCTGGCATGTGGTTGGGGGAAGGAGAAACGCATCCAGGCAGCGAGAGATTTTTTAAGTGGTGTCAAAACGTAAAGGTATTAAAAATGTTTGTTTATAAAAAGAAAAAATGTCGACCTGGATTTTTATTTATTTATTTTCTTTTATTTTTTTGTAACTCTAACGTTACAATACTACTCCCACATCCAATAGATTATATATATATATATATATATATATATATATATATATATATATATATATATATATATAAGTGAAAATGTGTGTGTGTGAGGACACTTCTCAACCTATATTTTTAATCTATAGACTTGAAATATGGTATATAGGTAGTTCAGACATGTGGAAAACTTTTTAATCTGTTTCAATCCGGGGAAAAAGGCTGTTTAGGGGCCAAAATTGAAACATTAGTACGTGGAGACCGTAAATTTTTTTCTGTTTGCTGACTGTTTCACGATTACGCATGCGCTAAGCATTTGCATTATCTTAAGAATTAGAAAGTTTGAAAACACCTTTTGGAGATCCTGTTCAGTTAAGCTGGTAATCATTGTACTTGACTCACTATCTGTAGGTTTTGGTTTCGATCTCAGCTCAGGTATCTTTTTTTTTTTTTTTTTTTTACTTACAAGAGTGAATTGTTTAGAAAAAACATAATACTCACGTGCACATGTCTCAGTTTCTTACCGTTTTTTATCACTTCTTTTTTCTTTAATGAATTTAAAGTTACGTTTAATACATACAGTATTTCAGTTTAAAATAAAGAAGAATTCTGCACCAATTCAAATATAATTATAACCCTAACGCCCTCTCTTGTCTGGAGGCTGAGCCGCATCCGTCGCTAACCTGGTTCACGGTTGCATACGTGATGTACTCTTAGCCGTGTTCATCGCTCCTGGCTCGCAGGACCATAGATGCAACCCAGCAGGGCTACATTCTTACTTGTCTAGTGGTGGACCCCTCAAGGATGACCAGACTCTCACTGGTCCCTGGAAAATATCTCTCTCCTGCTCAGGGCACGTGAAATGTGCATGACCCTAAGTCCATGTGGCAACATTGTCGATTTCGGCCGTCACTCTCGCTTCGTGCTGGATCCAGTCTATCTCTTCATCATCTGGCGTCAGGGCATACCTGAAATAAACTGCATCTTCATTCAGGCCGGCAATCGAGAAACAAAGAAAAACTTTGGGTCATTTTCGTATAAACCAAACAAAATAATTATTTATAAATCATTTTACACTTGTTTACACTTGTTTAAAGTCGAGTTCTTTGATCCGAGCTTCGTGACGCAGGTTGTATAATTTAAGTTCATCTAGTTAATTTCCCAGCTAAGAACAAGAGCTTTTCAACTTAGCTCTTATGAGGGTTTCGCCTACCTCCCCTCCCCCAGGCGAGGCAAGGGCGATGTGCACGTCCAATGCCATCCAGTAAAAAGAAGACCCTAATTCTAAAAAGACAATCGTTTTTATAGAACTGTAGTGGAATGGGGACAAAAGTGGTTGGTCGCGTTCAATGCTGCCAAGACTAAACTAGTTTCATTCAATAATTACAAGAAACCCTCTCTACCACCCATAGCAATGGCCAACGACTCTTTATCTGAGAATCCATCTTTCAAACTCCTTGGCCTAACGTTCACAAGAAACATGAGTTGGAACAATTACATTGAAGGCTTTGCCAGGGCCGCTGCAAGAAAGGTTGGCTCTCTCTACCGTGCTAGAAAACTACTAACACCCGAAAGTATCCTGTACCTCTATAAGGCCACCATTCGCCCATGTATGGAGTATTGCTGCCACATCTGGGCTGGTGCATCTGCTACTAGTCTCTCACTCCTTGACAAGGTTCAAAAGAGAGTCGCAAACCTGATAGGCCCTGAACTGGCATCTAAGCTTCAGCCTCTGTCCCATCAACGAAATGTTGCATCCCTCTGCCTTTTCTACAAGTATTTTAGTGGTGAATGCTCTGACGAACTGCAATCACTTGTGCCCCCACGACGCGAGCACCCTCGACAAACCCGACAGGCTACTAGATCCCACCCCCACACTGTAGAGATCCCTAGATGTAAAAGATCTTTTTACTCCAATAGTTTCTTCCCCAGAACCGCAAGACTCTGGAATTCCATTCCAGGTCCCTGCTTCCCCAACAGTACTGACGTGCAGAAGTTCAAGTGTAACGTGAACCGACACCTTGCTGCCCAAATCCCTACATAGTACCCCAGTAGTTGTTGCCCCTGATAGTAGCCCCCTACACCAAAGTGGCAATTTGCCTTGTTTGGGGTGAAAATGTAATAAAAAAAAAATTAAAAAAAAGAACTGGCCTCTTCCCCTCTCTGTCATATTGAAGATTACTTTCCTTTTTTTTTTCCTCTGAACCTGTTTTTTCTCTATCCCATTATTTTATATTCTTTTCATTTTCTCTTTTTTTGTGAACCTCTTCTTTCTCTTTCGTGACCATATCTCTCCCTATGTTCAATTTATTTATTTATCTGTCCAACTAACTTATCACTGGCTTGGTGGCCTGGTAGTTAAATACAACAGGTGGACCCAAATGAAAACATCTCCCAGACACCAAAGCAGACATTTTGAACCCAAGTCATTGTTTCCATAATATTTGAATTGTTTTTCAAAACTCAACCAGAAAACGATCCTGTATTGTTTTTCTGCCAAACTCAAGAATCTCATTATCATATATTTTTTTTCCATTGAAATATTTTATTTCTTATGGACATTTTTGCCTCTTCTTATCGACACATAAGTACAAAATGGAAATTAAAACCGCTTAAAGAACAATTATTATCTATTATTTTTTCTTCTCTTGATAAAAGTCCCAGGGACATTTTTCTTTTTTTCTTGATCAAATATCACACCCCCTCTCCTACCTTCTCTTCCTCTATTTGACAAGCAAGACCATCTGGTATCGCCAGGGATCTTGCTACATAATATTTATGTGTATTTTACGACCGGGCAACGTCGGGCGGCCTGCTAGTATATATATATATATATATATATATCCGTGGAAATATTTTTTGTTCATTTATATTTCCTTTTTATATATACCATCGAAGCGCAATGTAATTACAGAAATTCAAAATAGCGTAATGTAAGGAAATAATAAGGTTATTGCAGCTTCTCTTCCGATTTTCGGATTTTTTAATCATGTCCAAACGCATATTATTTCCTTTTGGTGGATTGATAGTTGCTATTTCTCCTGATGAGTTAAGGGCAAAATAGATTCATCGATTGATATAATAATTAAGTGAATGATTTTGTGCTCCGAAACAGATACTGTTGAGAATTGTAAATGTCAACTGAATTAAAGGAATAAATTGTAAGATGGTCAACATCATGAAATTTGGAATGCAGACTTTTGTCATTTATTCATTATATAAAACACCATCTTGGACTTTCACTCCATTTCTATATCTAAACTTACCTGAACTATTAGGACTTCTGAATCATTATGACTTAACCCTTATTCACATAACTTTTAAGCCTCCAGACCCCTCCAATATCTGCTCAAGCTCATATAGACTCCCAAATATTCAACTAACCATATAAATAGTAATATAACTTAACCTACATTGCCTAATTAATAACCTTTACCTATATATATATATATATATATATATATATATATATATATAATTATTTTTTTACTATAATAATTAAATATATATATATATATACCTTTTACCTATTTTATTTATCTAATTACTTATCGAATTTTATTTTTTATTTAGTTTTGTATCCTTCTATAGCCTTCTTTTCTATGCAAATTTTCATAGTTTTAAATTTTATATTCACCTACATTATTTTCCTTCATTTTTTGCGCTGTTATTCATTTATTTATCTCGTTACTTATAGACTTATTTGGTTAATTAGTTAATTATAAATCGATTCATTTAATTATTTATTTACCCATATGTGCGGAATTATTAGCTTTAACTAATTAAAAAAATTAACGGTTTATTAATTTTTATTTATTTTCTTATTTTTCTTCTTTTTTTTTTTATTTATCCTTTACCTTCCTTCGTTTTACCTAAATGACCTCAAGTGGGACGTACGTCAACTTCTTATGAGAGGACGTATCTTTGTCATTGCAAATACCGTACTCCCCAAACTGTATGCTAAATAACGTTTCACTCTCCCCATGGCGTGCATTCAATGGTCACCCACTCTGCGCGAGCCTTTTCTAGTCTCACACAAAAACATGCGTTCACATCTCAAGCTATATTACTTGTCATATACATACGCGCACACAAACATACGTGCCCACATCCACACACGCACGTATATTCACGTTCGCGTACATACACTCACATTCACGTGTATACACACACGCTAACGTACGCACATGTACACACGCATGGACAACGTCACTTCCCCTTTCAAAGGAAATCCACACATGCGCAAAAGACCACTGGAAACGACAATAAAGGCAAGAGACAAGCTGTTTCCAGCCTTTTAGACCAGCTTCCTAGCTGGGCGGTCTACAGACCGACAGCGTGCCTTTTCGGCATGCGCGCACGCACGTACCTCACACCACTTGCTACTATGTGGGACAAAAAGCTATCAGACCGTACGTACACTTTATACGCTTTATATCTCCATAACCTGGATTGACTTTCTCACTCTATCTCCCCTTCAGTTTTGGTCCATCAACACAGACATGTGCGCGACTCTCTACTGAGCTTAACCCTCTCTTTCTACAGGTCGGCTTGCCACTTCGCGTTTCTCTATTGCATTCCCCTTTCCTTCCACGCGCGTAGTCGTCAACGGCCGAATGAACACGTGTACACCCAATACTTTCATTTTTCAACAGAAAATAAACGACATGTTTATTTTATTCCAGCATTTCATTTTTGTTCCTCTACTCCATTTCCTTTTCTTGCCACGCGCAACATGAAATGATGACCCCGTTATTTTAAAATGAAATGGATGAGTTTGAACGAAAAACTCATACACACACAGACTCTCTCTCTCTCTACAACAATAAACTTTCCCTCTCAGCAGCTAACAACGAGAGACGCACGCCAAACTATAGACCTTCCTTCTCACCAGTTAACAGCGAGAGACGCACGCCAAACTAAACACGTGTAGTATCCTTTTCTTTCATTTGTTTCTTCACGAAATAAATCCTAGTTCGTTTAATTCAATTTAACACATACTTCGTCTCTTTCTCAATTCAATTCATTTTCCCTATTTTCACCACAACCACAAAATGGTGACACCCGAACGCAAGAGGAACACGCATTTCCTTCTATACACTATACACTATATAGACAGCTACAACTCTCCCTCTATCTCTATCCATAACTGCCTAATCATAATTAAACGCCGCTCTCCTAATTAACTGCTTGCCCTTTTCTTTTCTTTTTCTTTCTTTCTTTCTTCTAATTTTATCTCAACTATTTACTCATCTCACCTTTTTCTCCCACTCTCTCTCTCTCTCTCTCTATTCCTATCAGTGTCCGGTTTGATATTTTGCCCCCCCCCTTCGCCCCTTGTCACTTCTCAATGACTTTACAATTGACTGCTGCTGCTGTTGTTTTTATTCGAGTTTATACCTTTTCTTTCTAATTTCTCTTTTCTCACTATAATAAATATTTATTTCTGTGAAGTCTGGTGAAATTATCGGATCGTTAACACGATTCGGTTATCAAAACATGTGTAACCAAGCAAATGGGAATACATTCATACCAGTTCTTACATGCTTCTTGGGGACTTTATATATAACAGTTTGGTACTTGTACAATTTAGTCAAGACATTAAAAAAATGAAAATATCGAAAAAAGTTTAAATTGTATGTATCCGTTATAGAACGAAGTTCTCCGAAAAAAAAAATTCACTTCATTTCATCAAGTAGTTTTTTTGTTTTTGGGGTTTTTTTTTTTTTTTTTTTTTTTTACACGTTTTTATGAGAGCGCGTTGAAGGTGGCCATCTTGGATAAAAAAAAAAAATTGTTCGAATTTTAGAAATGCCAAAGGGAGATAACTCGAGTTACAGCGCTAACACCCCTTCCCATCTTTAATACTAGCTTTTCTTCCTAAAAATCGAACATTTTGCTCGGTATCATAACAAATTGTTTTTTCGCTGTAAAAAAAAAAAAAAAATACTTGATGAAATTAAGTGAAATTTTTTTTTCGGAGAACTTCGTTCCATAATGAATACATACAATTTTTTCGATATTTTCATTTTTTAATGTCTTGACTAAACTGTACAAGTACCAACAGTTCTTATAACACGGATAGAATGATAACGACATTCATACATATTACATAATGACGACTGTGACAATTCTTGGATGTTTCATATTAAATCCGGACTGGGTGATCTTCGAAAGGTTACACAATGTTCATTATAAGATGATAAACACAATTACCTTTCATTCTTGATGAATTCTCTTTCGGTGGAGGAGAAATCCTTCACGACTGAGGCAATTTTTATTTTTGTACCTTTTCTCCACGTTAAAAAACGACCCTGGTGTCTAACTCTGTCCCGTGGGGAGGCATAGTAAATAGGTACAACATAGTGATGACTTCTTTATTCATCAGATCGGCCGGTCGAAGACGTCAGAAATTCAAACTTGGATCTACATGGTTAATCTTCTACCCTCTCCAACAGACTATGTTGACGCTTCTGGTCAACTAATTGACTCTCTCTGGCTGACTAACTAAAATCCGAACCCATAGAATCCTATATGGAGAAATGTCCTTTGTCTATGACGTCAGAAGTGTGTTTTCAAACGTGACTAATTTCACGTGACTTTTCGTATGTCTGTCCAAACACACTTCTGGCAAACAAAAGAATCCTCACCTAACCTATTTTTTAACAATATATTTTTAATTTGTATTGTCCATTCTTTTAACTGGCATTTTAATATTCGGATTTCTAAAAGAATCGGACAATCGACTTAATTTCTAAAATTCCATTTCTTAACCTAGCCTACAGGGTTCGATTCTAGGCTTATCCTAATCTCATTTTCACTTATCTAATATTCTTCTTATTTACATGGGAAGGGGACAGCGCTTTTCCATGTAACAAAAGCATATAAGATATCAACGGATGGATACACACTCGCTAGTCAAAACAATGAAAAGAATATGCTGTTGTTCTAGCCCTACTCAATGTATATATATATATATATATATATATATATTGTATTTCGTGTACAGAAAGTTGTTAGATGAGTCATTGGTACCGTCGGTTTCGAGCCCGATAATTAGGACCGTTTTAGATATTCATATCAAGCTCTCTTCAGCCAATTCTCATCTCATCATCAGAGATGAGTCTTGGCTGAAGAGAGCTTGGTATGGATATCTAAAAATGGTCCTAATTATCGGGCTTGAAACCGACGGTACCAATAACTTATCTCATCTAACAACTTTCTGTACACGAAATACAATATATAATTACGCTCTTATATTTCGGATTTTCCGTTTAATTGAGCACTCTGATGGATTTCTTTTTCAAAAAAAAAAAAAAACTAATCTCATTCATATATATATATATATATATATATATATATATATATATATATATATATATATATATATATATATATATGCACGTTTCATTAAATAGCACAGATAACTCTTGCTTGTTTTTCTTGTAATCCTCCTTTTCTCTTTGTCGGACCATTTTCCGAACGTTTTTGCCGAGTAAAAAAAGAAATTTACCATAATCGCGAACGTTTTCGACTTCCATTGGTCATCCTCAGGCGAGTAGTAAAAAATAAAAAATGAAATTGAAAAATGAAAATAGTGAGATGAAATGAAAAGACGATTAAAAGATGATTAAAAGACGATTAAAATCGCTTAAAATCACTAAAATACTCAAAAGCACTTGAGCGTGCCCTCCGTTTCGTTTTGAGTCTGGTTAATCGTTGGTTTATTAATGTGGATTAACAATGCCTCAAATGTCTTATTATATATATATACTTAATTGCAAGACAGAGTCGACAAATCGATTTTTTTTTTTAATTTATGGTTTTAAGCAAAAATAATATTACGTACTTAATTGTCATGTCGAAAATAGTAATATATCCTAAAATTACAGAAAATTCATCTAGTAGAACAGTGTTTTTAGTAAAAAAAAAAAAAAAAAAAAGTTTATCGCTATGGTCTAAAACAGTACGTTAAAGTGGTGAAAAGGGAGATTAGTATGTCCCCTGTACATGCAATCTTTAAGGCATTCACATCTAGGGGAAATGCCATTTCCCCCAATTTTCCGAAAAAATTACTTTTAACTATAAATAATTTTCCACTTGACGAATTTTCGTAATTTTTGAATATATTACTAATTTAGACATTCACTCGCAATCTTATATATTTCAACTGAGTGATCTTTTTAAGATCCTATCCGTCCTTTTAAATGCAATTGTTTGTATCTCTCTTGCGCTTGATTCACCGGGTATATTTGACATGTAGTTTTTAAAATTCTTTTTCATGAGACCAGTTGCTTTTATAATTACTAGAATAATGGAAACCTGCATAACATTCCAGTTTCTTTTTATGTCGTACTTAAGATTTTAGTATTTCGTTATCTTCTTCCTCTCAACTCTGTTTAGCCAACATAATTCGGGACACTGACTTCTACTAAGGTTGCTTCTTTCTCCTTCTTATTCCATATCACTATGTCAGGTTTAATAGCCCCGTTTTCTTCATATGTAGTTGTAGAAATTGCATAGTCACAGTGGATGGTGAATGACTTATTTCCGACTGTTCTTTCTGGTAAACATGTTCCCAGGATTTGCTGCTGCATTCGACATTCAACTTTTTAAAGATCGTCCAGTGGAGATATTTACACACTCCACTGTGTCGCATTGTGCAGTAGCCATCCCCCATCAGAACTTGCTAGATGGATGTCAGGTGGCTCACACTTTCTACTTCTGTGTGGCAGAACCTGCACTTGTTGTTATTGCTGAGACCACTCATCTTTTTAAAAGCATTGGTCATCAAGCCTTGATCTTGGGCAGCCATTATAATCCTCTTCTGATCATAGTGGAACGATCCTCTTTTTAACTAGTCGATAGAGCCTTACTTGTCTATATAATCCTCTGTTAATACATCCATATTTCTCTCTCTTTTTTTTTTTTTTACTTTTCAATTGGTCTTTTCTTTTGGTTGTTCTAGCTGGGGATGGGGCATCCTGCCGGATGCGAAACATTCACTCGTCATCTCAGACATTCCAACCAAGAGTTCTTTTTAAGATTCCAATCGACCCTTAAATTGAAATTGTTTGTATCTCTCTTGCACTTGGTTCATCGGGTATATTAGTCAAGTAGTTTTTTTTAATTCTTCTTCATGAGTCGGATTGCTCTTATAATTACTGGAATGATGGAGATCTTCCTAAGATTCCAATTTCTTTTCATGTCCAACATAAAACCTTGGTATTTCAGGTTTGTGTAACGAAATGCCTTTTAAAAGGGGGCCAGAGAAAGAAAATTTACACCAGGTGATTATTTGCAGGTAAGGTTGGTTATTATTCATCCCAAATGTTCGGGAGATAGATTGAAAAGACAGCCAGATGTATTAGAGTGTGCTGACGGCGGGCAACATTTGAGATGAATAATAACCAACCTTAAAGAGCACCAAAGAATAACGGTTTCTGCAATTAAGCTAAATATTTTGCGGATGGCATGGGTGTGCTCAAGCCACAATATGACGTCTTCACCTCAAATATTCTGTGTCATACGCCTTCAAGCTGATGTAAGAGACCTTCCCATTAAGGAGGGGATCATTATTATCGTTTCTTCTCAATCAACTCAAAAAAGCATCTTCTCATGGGATCTGCCACCATATGACGAAGGTTTTCCATGATAAATGTCTTTCACAGCAAAAACGTTTTCTTCTTCTTCTTCTTCTTCTTCATCATCATCATCATCATCAACAGCAACGTGAAGGTGGCTCAGTAGTTAACAACTTAGGCTGGCAACCTAAGTGTTCCAGGCTCAAACCCAGCTTGTTCCACAGAAACACTTTTACTTAGAGACGCTGGCAAACTTCATGTGGTCATGTGAGTACTTGATATCCTTCTAGAAAGAATTTTTAACAGAAAGATATCAGGGAAACGAATGCCAACAAAATAATAATCATCATCATCAACAACAATAACAATCATGATCATCTTGACTTCCAAACTAACCTATCTCTGGCCAGGTCTTTATGCATACCTCTTTCTCTCAAATCCATCCTTACGAGTGTGTTTTGCAGAGACTGAAAATAATAGAAAAGGGTTGCGAAATTATGTGACTATAAAAATTCATGATAAAGAAATAAAAATGCAACTCGATTCGGGTTCAAACCTTTTGTTAGTGAATTTAAATACCTAGAAGAAATTGAATAAACTCACAATGCTGAGAACATACAAAGGCCGTTAATGGTATGCAAATTAACTTTGAAGGTGAATTTTTAGCGATCGTCACATTATGAGGAAAGACGAAAAAATTAAAAGCTTATGCATTAAGGAATACCGGGTCGGACTGGATTCATGAATTTAAATTATGAAACCAGCTAATCAATAATTTTTGCAAAACGAAAATAAAAAGTACAACAGACGCCCATGCCTTGAAAAACAAATTTAAAAGAAACTTTTCTTGTTCTAGGCCATTAAAAGCCAAACAGAAAGCGCAAATCAACCGATACTGTTGTAGACTGAATAAAAGTAGCCCTCCCCTAACGAGGACAGCGTCTAATCACAAACCAAGAAACCAAAATCAAGCAGGGTACTCTATCGCTAGTCCTAAAGTGATGGCACCCTCACCAACTGACCCAATCGTAAATGTTTATGCGACTGCAGGCGATTTTTCGCTGGATACAAAAACTTCAGCTACACCACAACAGGTACCAGTCGCAACTCTATTTTTCCTAGTATTTAAACATTATTTACCGATAGTCAACGTCACTCAACGATATTACGTGCAGCAAAATAAACTGTTTTTCCACAATATGGAAGAACGGTCCAACGTTTTACCCGGCGTCTTTTCAAAATAGACAGTTCATCAGGTTAACAACACTAGTGGAAACCCCTGAGACAATATCGCCTCTTGTCTGATATGTGGTCCTAGGTGAGGTTTATTGACCCTTTATTACTTGTGGCTGAGCCTCCCCACGCAAGTAATCAATTGTTTTATTAAATTTTCGTGTTTAATACATGAGAAAATGACAATAAAACGTTTTTCTTGCAGGGCTAAAAAAAAAAATCGCTTTGAACAATAAATCTCCCAAGAAGTAGAGGCTACTGAAACCGTCTACAACACATTTGATATTGAGCTTCCCCAAATCACACCTGAACCACGAGGTTCAGGCAGAAAAAGGAAAATCACTGAACTATTCACGGTCCACCCAAAGAGGAAAAATACTGACACACCATCCAGAGTTATCAGTTTCGGAAGTGGGAGTATGTGGCGGAACTAACTTATGTTACCTACTGATAGACTATTCCAATCTCAATAAATACCGGAAGACCAAGCCGTAAGGTGTCAGTCGATATCCGGTGGACCAACCTATGTCGTTCGTCAGCTACGACAAACAATCTATCTACTGCAATGCATGTTCTTACTTTATTTTGGCATTCTGTTTTTCTTTGTAACCCTTTAAGAGGACTATTCCAGAAACTCTGCCTCTTCCGCCATACTCTCCAGACCTCTCAACTCTTACCAGTTTTTCAAGCATCTCAACAACTTTCGTCATGAGAAATGCTTAAAAAACCTAATCGATATCAAAAACGCCTTCAGCGACTTCATCGCCACCAGAACACAAGATTTACACGTCACTGGCATAAATACACTTGTTTTGCGTTGGCAAAAGTGTGTTGATTCTGATGGTGCTTATTTCGATCAATAAATTTTCGTTTGAGCCGAGGTATGTTCCTCTGAATGAAAAACTGTCAACCTGATATTACCATATTTGCCTGGTAGACCAGCTGTAGATTTTAAACTATAGACAATAATACATGGTCTGTTGTCGGTCACACCATTTTGTTTCTCTCACTAATTCCAGACTAAAGGGCCATGTGATGCATTGCAACAATTTAATGCAAGCAAATGATTTGTTTAACTTAATAGCTAGGGTTTGTTTTTGTTTTTTGGGTTTTTTTTACAATCCACAGAGATTTCAAAAAAAATTGTCAAAACCTCAAATGTATACCAAATAAATATTACCAAAGGCAAGATAAGTTCCTCTTCTATCTACCTGGATAAGTTTTTAGTGTTTTTACTTAATGCAAAATGTTTATTCGGCTCGAAAAACAAGCAATGTCAACCTATATGCGACCAAAGGAAAAACTGGTTGCAATATATTTGTTACATGGCTATTTTTCTTATGCTTATGTACCTGTTGACATTACTTGTTTTTCGAGCCGAATAAACATTTTACATTAAACAAAAACACTAAAAACCTATCTAACTAAGTAGAAGAGTAACTTATCTTGCCTTTGGTAACATTTATTTGCTATATATTTGAATTTTTACCACTTTTAGAATCTTTGTGGATTGTAAAACAAACCCCATAGCTAATTGCAATGAAGGAGCGTAAATAAATTTATATAAATATTTCTTTTTTGTTCTTTTTTTTTTTTTTCTACCATGTCAACACATTAACTCTGTTGGGAAGTGATAGCGAGCTAATGGTTAACGACACGATCTGGGTATCTCAAGTTCGAATAGTTCGTTCCACAAAAATCACTTTCACTTAGGATGTTTGCAACCTTTATGTGGTCCCTCCCATAATCCCCGATTTCTTTCTAGAAAGAATTCTGGCAAGAAAAATATCAGGGAAACCAATGCCAACAATAGAATCTTCGATATGATTTACTCTGTTGCTCACGGTGACGACAGCTACATCTGTTGTATCGCATTCTCTCAGACGACTATCTCGACTTGATACCGGCAGATTGAGAGAGCATCCTTAAAAATGAAGGGCTACACACGTTAACATAACAGACTTTCAAGTGCGAAAAGATTTGACCACTTATTCTGACGTGAACGCTCCAGCCTCAGCCAATCAGATTATTTCGTGGATAACTGCACTCTTTATGACCAGACAAGTAGTTTCTTCCGTGAACATGGATTCATATACTTTTTTTAAGAATGATTCTGTTTTTTTTTTTTTTCCAGCTTAATCCATTTTACACGCTGTTATTGTCGCTGTTAGTGCATCAGCCACAAGTCCCTTCTCTCTCTTTCCCTTCCTCTCTCTCTCTCTCTTTCCCTTACTCTCTCTCTCTCTCTCCATATATATATATATATATATATATATATATATATATATATATATATATATATCACCCCCACACAATAGAAACCTCTAGATGTATAAAGCCTTCTACTCTAATAGTTTCTTCACTAGAACTGCTAGACTTTGGACTTCCATTCCAGGTCCCTGCCTCCCTGACTGTACTGACATGCAAAAGTTTAGTTGTAATGTAAACAGACATCTTGTTGCTCAACTCCCTACATAGTACCCCTAGAAATTATGTCCCAGATAGTATCCCCCTACATCAAAGTGACACTGTGCTATATATATATATATATATATATATATATATATATATATATATATATATATATATATATATATATATATATTATTGCATTTTCAACCAAAACAAAGTGACACTGTGCTTTGTTTTAGTTGAAAATGCAATAATATATATATATATATATATATATATATATATATATATATATATATATATAGGGTGAAATTGTTACATTTCTTGCTGCAAAGAAGTCTACATTGGAAATTTCGAAAATTTTGAAACGAGATCATCGAAATGTGAAATGTTTTGTCATTGACGGCAAAGATGGAAGAAAAAAGGTGGGACCAAAGGTGACTTCACCACGAGATATTAGAAAAATCAAGAGGAGTTTGCTAGCAAACCCACACAGCACAAGCAAAGCTATTTTCGACCATGCAGAAGTGTCTGGCATCTCTAAAAGGACCCGAAATCGGATTTTGAAACAGATAGCCAACCAGAGAACACAGGCAAAATGTCCTCGTTTGAGTAATATAAACTGTCAGAAGTGACTAGCATGGGCCACTAAATATTTGAAAAACAATTTCAAAATGTTCTCTGGACTGACGAGGCCAGAGCAACCCTTGACGGCCCCGATGGTTGGGCCAAGGGATGGCTTCTTAAAGGCAATAGCCCACACTTGCGATTCAGACGTCAATAGGGAGGAGGAGGAGTGATGATTTGGGCTGGTATTATTGGAAGTGAGATTGTTAGTCCTTTTCTTGTCCCTGACTGTGTCAAAATGAATTCTGTGAACTACTGCAAGGTTTTAGAAGCAAATTTATTGCTCTGGTTGAATTCACAAAATGATGCTCTCAACCAGAATCTAATTATCTAACAAGACAATGCCCCAAGCCATGCTTCTCGGTTCACAAAAGCTTGGCTTTCAGACAAGGGGATCTCTGGTGAACGTCTGATGGACTGGCCACCTCAGAGCCCGAATTTGAATCCGATAGAGAACCTCTGGTCGATTCTGGAGAGGAAGGTTTACAAAAACGGGCATAAATTCCATAGTAAAAAAGACATTTGGGAGAGAATCAAGAAGGTATCTTCTGAAATCACACCTCAGCAAGTGCATACATTAACATCCTCTGTTGATAGGAGGCTGATTGATTTGATTAAAAATGGAGGAACGCGAATAAAGGGTTAAATAGTTTAATAAATTCGTTTTGTTCTGTTAATTGTTATTTGAATGATAACTGTTGTTTTCTTGTAATATATTATCAATATATGGTACTATAATCATGATGACACAATTTTTCGAATTATATCATGTTTAAAAATGGTATTTATTGTGGATAAATGAGTGCTTGCAAACTCTTTTGGCCCATATTCCTTCCTGAAATCATTTAAAGATCCATACCCCCCCCCCAGAATATGATTATTTGGTTTCCGTTTCTATGAATTTACTTCATATATTTGCATATCAAACAGTGAGTAACATAGTTATTATATTGGAAAATATTGAAGCATAAATTTATCAATTTATACAATTTGCAAACACTTTTGACCTCCACTGTAAAGATGGAAAAGTAAAGGACTAGTTGTTAAAACTAGGAAAGAAAAGGACAAAAAATATAATAAATTTATAACTTAAAATATTGCAGCCATAAGAATTGATTATATAATGTTATAAATTGAATTTAAAAAAAATATTCTTAATGCTGCAATATTTTAAATTATAAATTTATATTTTTTACTAAAATATCTTGTCCTTTTTTTTTCCAGTTTTAACAACTAGTCCTTTACTTTTCCATGTTTAAGCTTAACCATATTACTTTTCATGCTCGCATTTTTCTATTGTAATCCATGATTTTTCCAGGCTTCCAATAAATTCACTTGTTCTTTGTTTAATTTCAGTCTTATTTTTTTCCCCCCTATAAGCACATATATAATAAGAATGTACGGCACTCATCTGCTTTCAATAAAATCCCCTAATTATCTCCCTTTCATGCTTTCATTCTCTGTTTCACTCGTTACTTCTCTTTGCGAGACAGCAGTGAATTAGTAGCAACAGTAGTCACTGAAGCGCCGTAGTTGCTATGGAACCCAGTCATAAAAAGCGTCGCTCACCTCCTTACATATTTTTACAATTTTGAACACCAGAAAATTTATCATAACTTTTGTTTTACTGAACGAAAATTGAAAAACTTTTTTTCACAATATAGCTGAGTAGGTAATCTATAAACTCTATAATTAGTAGAAATTTGGTCGAAAAATGAGTGAACGGTGAAGCTTTAAAGCAGTTCTAAATGACTAAAACTGCCACTTAAGCATATATTTAAACACTACCGTGTTTGAATTATATATATATATATATATATATATATATATATATATATATATATATATATATATATATATATATAGATATACATAATGTTAAAAGTCCACGTATGCTTCTAGGATAGTGATTTAAAAGGTTATGAGGGTTTTTTGGAGTATGAAAACGATGTTTTTATTTGTTTTGTTTTTTTTGTTTTTTACAAAGGCATCACCACTTATCAAGGCCCAGTGACCACTTGAGGATAAGGGTTAAGCATGTACAGTAGTCAATTGGACAATATAGTAATCGTTAGTAATGGAAATTCGGTAAATTTGTTAACTTAAGATGAACGGCTCATCAAGAACTTGTTTACGTTGGACTTGAAGACAAGCATATTGTAGTCAGCTGGAAAGCAGGAAAACGGAAAACAATTCCATAGGCATGCCGTTCTAAGAAAGAAGCTTTGTGCATTTACGTTTAGGTTTAGGCACAGATAAAGAGCGGGAGAATTATTGATAGTGTTTTCTGCTAGACGAGTGTTTCTTGTGAAAGATTGGCAAGGAGGGACCATAGATTGAAGCTCAGTCGAGCACTTGCCATAAAAATAACAATAAAGCAGAGACAAACTCGCAACATCTCTTCTGTGAGATAGAGGTTGCAGGATAGAAAAAAGGACATCTCCTACGAGGCTACGAAGTCTGTTTTGAACTCTATCAAAGCAGGACAAGTCCTTTCTAGCAGCTCCTGCTCAGATGTGGCAACAGTACTCCATCCTTGGATGTACCTGGCTCTTATATAGATAGAGTTGCATCAGCAATGAGATATCTACTGGATCGATAGAAGGATCCCACCATTTTTCCAGCGGCCTTAGCAACAGATTTGAAGTACGTGTTCCATTTAAGATCAGGAGAAAAGGTCAAGCCCAGAAGCTTGTCAAAACATGAGACCTCCCCAAAACGAACGAGAGCCATTCATTTCAATTGATGCCAGATGGGGATCTTTTGTATTTAATATTTTATTTTTTTATATTTCAAGCGGTCCTCGGTTCTGGGTCACAAAAAAGTATCGAAATATATGTAACCAAGAGCGGAGGACTGCTTGAAATATAAAGAATAAAATATTAAATACAAAATGTAACATCGTTTTCAAGCTTCACAAAAACCCCATAACCTTCAAATCACTATTCTAGAATCATACGTGGACTTTATGACAAAAAATGTAGATTCCAAATTCCATGTTGAAAAATATATAAAGTCACTTTCAGCAGTACATATATATATATATATATATATATATATATATATATATATATATATATATATATATATATATATATATATTAAAAGTGTCATATATTTAAAGTGACTTTATATATTTTTTCATCGACATTTCATGTAAGGAGATACAAATAAAACAAGGGGACCCTCCAGAGCACTGTTGACCGTACCACCAGCTCTGTGTACACATGAGTTCATGTATCACCCCTGCTCCTGCAATATATATGTCAATACCGTGTCATCCGGGTCGTTCATTTTAAAACTGACTTATTCATTCATTCTCTCCCCCCCCCCTCCTAACATCTTTTAACCCAATTTCTTTCTGGCATTATACTTACCTGGTAGATAAATAACAAAAGAAAGTCCATTGTGCCTGTGTCAATCTACACTCTGTGTGTGTGTGTGTGTGTGTGTGTGTGTGTGTGTGTGTGTGTGTGTGTGTGTGTGTCGTGACACATCAGGTGTCATCGTGTAACAAGAGAAGGTACGCGTGAGACACACACAATGGGTGACATCACGATTTTAGTTCCCTTTTTTAAGAACAGTCAAATTTATTACCATTGCTCCCCCTCCACCCCTCTCTAACCCCAACACACATTCAATATGACCACAAATCACATCTACATCATATGTGTTTCATAGACATGACTCAGTCAATGTTCCTATTTACCTGCCTCCCTGCGAAGGCAGAGTTAGACGCAAGGTCGCTTTTTAATGTGGGGAAAATCCAGCTCCCCAAATAGAGGAACTCTGGACAGGAACAAAAATAAAAATTGTCTCAGTCTAGAAGGATTTCTCCTCCATTAACCGAGGACAGAAAAAGTGAAATGTAGTATTAGAACAGATACTACACTTTGTTCTTAGCCAAAAAGCCACTCTTGTTCCATGTTCCTTAAGTGAATGTGGTATTGTGGTAACTGAAATGATTCCAGTTAAGAGTACGGTAGTGATTTTTAATCATTTTTGACCAACGACGTATTTTCCCCACATTTGAGCCTAATTTCTTCCAAAGGTAAATTTTTATATTTTATGTGAATAAATATTTCAAAGTGTAGTATCTGTTCTAATCCTACACTTCATCTGTTCATTACTTGATCAGTGAAAGAGAAATCTTTCTAGACGGAGGCAGTTTATTTTTTATTTTTGTTTCCAATACAGAGTGACTCTTTCTTTAAAAGTTGAATTTTCACCCACATTAAAGACTGACCTTGCGGCAAACTTTTTCCCTTGCTTACAGGGGAGAACAAGTAAAACACGTCACTTAATAAATTCCGGGCTTGACATACAAATGGCACCACTGATATGATTTTTATAAAAATTTTATCGTTTTATGGTAGAAATCAGCCTAAATTCTCGCCTTATGGTTTTATGGTAGAAATCAGCCTAAATTCTCGCCTTATGGTTTTATGGTAGAAATCAGCCTAAATTCTCATCCTTATGGTTTTATGGTAGAAATCAGTCTAAATTCTCGTCCTAAAACTGAAGACCCACTACTCAAAACAACGAGGTATTACAAAAAGGCTGATTGGGAAGCCATCAGGGAACTCATCAGAGATGCCCTATGGCAAAATATCTTTACTCTTCCAGCAGAACAGTGTGCAAATGAGACCACTGAATGGTTCAAAACTGCAATTGAAGCACATGTTCATGCACGGAAATTCTATAGCAAGCCCCACTCTCCCCAACGGTTTACTTCTGCTTGTGCAGCTGCCATTTGTCAAAGATGAACGGCTCATCAAGAACTTGTTTACGTTGGACTTGAAGACAAGCATATTGTAGTCAGCTGGAAAGCAGGAAAACGGAAGACAATTCCATAGGCGTGCCGTTCTAAGAAAGAAGCCGCAGATTCAACCGACATAAGTCGAGCTCAAATAAACAGAAGTTTATAGAAGCTAGAAATAATTGCCTAACGTTTACAGGGAATCTGAACTGGAATAGATACATTGAGAGCATTGCCAAGGCTGCTGCAAGGAAGGTTGGCTCTCTCTACCGTGCTAGAAAAGTACTTACGCCTGACAGTATCCTATACCTCTATAAGGCCACCATTCGCCCATGTATGGAGTACTGTTGTCACATATGGGCTGATGCATCTGCTGCTTGTCTCTCGCCCCTGGACAGGGTTCAAAAGAGAGTCGCCAACCTGATAGGTCCTGAACTGTCATCTAGGCTTCAGCCTCTGTCCCATCGACGAGATGTTGCATCTCTCTTCCTATTCTACAAATACTTTAATGGTGAATGCTCTGACGAACTGCAAACACCTGTACCTCCCCGACGTAACTACCCCGGACAAACCCGACAAGCTACTAAGTCTCATCCCTTTACAGTAGAGATCCCAAGAAAGCCTTTTACTCCAATAGTTTCTTCCCCAGAACTGCGGGTCTTTGGAACTCCCTTCCGGGATTCTGCTTTCCCAACTGCACTGATATGCAGAAGTTCAAGTGTAATGTTAACAAACATCTTTCTACTCATCTCCTTTCATAATGACCCCGCTAATTAAGTTCCTGATAGTAGCCCCCTGCTTCAAAGTGGCACTGTGCCTTGTTTGGGGTGAAAATTGAATAAAACAAAATAAATAAAAAAATAAAATATTAACCTTCAAATTGCACATGTCAGTATTTTAGCTCAATCGGATTAGCAGTTTACAAATTACAGTTATTTAAGTGAATTTTCTGTTTCAAAATTTGTAAAACGATGGAAAAATCTCAAGTTCATGTGTGTATAAAGCATTACTATAACATTTCGTCGCAAATCAACAAACAAATAAACAAACAAATAAACAAACAAATCAACAAACAAATCAACAAAGAAATAAACAAACAAATCAACAAACAAATCAACAAACAAATAAACAAACAAATAAACAAACAAATCAATAAACAAATAGACAAACAAATAAACAAACAAATAAACAAACAAATCAACAAACAAATCAACAAACAAATAAACAAACAAATCAACAAACAAATCTACAAACAAATAAAGAACAAATCAACAAACAAATAAACAAACAAATAAACAAACAAATAAACAAACAAATCAACAAACAAATAGACAAACAAATAAACAAACAAATAAACAAACAAATCAACAAACAAATCAACAAACAAATCAACAAACAAATCAACAAACAAATCAACAAACAAATCAACAAACAAATAAACAAACAAATCAACAAACAAATAAACAAACAAATAAACAAACACATAAACAAACAAATCAACAAACAAATCAACAAACAAATAAACAAACAAATCAACAAACAAATCAACAAACAAATAAACAAACAAATCAACAAACAAATAAACAAACAAATCAACAAACAAATAAACAAACAAATAAACAAACACATAAACAAACAAATCAACAACAAATAAACAAACAAATCAACAAACAAATCAACAAACAAATCAACAAACAAATAAACAAACAAATAAACAAACAAATCAACAAACAAATAAACAAACAAATCAATAAACAAATAGACAAACAAATAAACAAACAAATAAACAAACAAATCAACAAACAAATCAACAAACAAATAAACAAACAAATCAACAAACAAATAAACAAACAAATCAACAAACAAATAAACAAACAAATCAACAAACTAATAAACAAACAAATCAACAAACAAATAAACAAACAAATAAACAAACAAATCAACAAACAAATCAACAAACAAATAAACAAACAAATCAACAAACAAATAAACAAACAAATCAACAAACAAATAAACAAACAAATAAACAAACAAATCAACAAACAAATAAACAAACAAATAAACAAACAAATCAACAAACAAATAAACAAACAAATAAACAAACACATAAACAAACAAATCAACAAACAAATAAAGCAAATAAAAATCCGGGTCGGCATTTTTTCTCTTTTTAAGAAAACGTTTTTATTATCGTTATATTCGGCAACACTTAAAAAAAAGTCTCTCGGTGCCACATGTCCATTTTGACCTTTTTTTTTTTTTTTTTTTACATGGAGGTCACCACTTATCAAGGCCTGGAAGCCACTTGGGGATAAGGATTATTGCGTGTACAGTAATCAATGGGATAGTGTCGTAGTAATCGTCAGTATTGGAGATTTGATAAAGTGTGTTACTTAAGGGGGCGGTTCATCAGGAATTTGTTTATGTTGGACTTGAAGACATCCAAGTTGTAGTCAGGTGGGAAACAGACAAGCGGTAGAGTTCCACGGGCGTGTTTTCGTCTATTCTCTTCGACGTTGACTTTCTTTCTGCCTCGAGCACATGCTGCATTTTTTCTCCTCTTTTTTCTTTTTTCTTCTTGTGCACACTTCCTAATTTGCATACGCCTTGTTTTCGGCTGCTGCTGCTGCTGCTGATCTCTTCGCAGCCAGCCATCCTTTGCTGCTGCTGATATTTTCCAACGCGCTCATATGCATTGTTACATTACTTTACGATGAGAAAAAATACTGTTCAAGCAAAACAATGGCTTGATGAGCGTTATTCGAGTTCCCCTTCATCAGAAACATTTAAGAGGTGGTATGTTGACTTTATATGCAGTCATACAGACATTGATAATGCTGAAAGCTCAGGTTGCTTATATTCGCAGTTGTCCTGAAAGAACTAAAAAAAACCTCTATAAATTCGTTTTAGCCAATTGGAAATTGAAGTTGCATGGAATGTCCCAATTTATCAACTAGGCTTCAACCCCTGTCCCATCGCCACAGTGTTGCATTCCTTTGTCTGTTTTACAAGTATTTTAATGGAATGAGCTCTGATTAACTCATTGCACTTGTGCCCCTTGACATGCATATCCCCGACAAATCTTCTTAGCAACAAAATCCCACCCCTTCACTGTTGTGGTCCCTAAACGCCAGAAAGCTTTCTATTCTAATAGCTTCTTCTCCCGAACAGATAGAGTTTAGAATTTTCTTCCTGCTAACTGCTTCCCTGACTGTACTGATATCCAGAAGTTTAAATGTAATGTGAATCAACATCTTGTTAATCTTTCCTAGGCATGGTCTCAATTAGTTGCCCTTTACGTCCAAGTGGCAATATTCCTTGTTAGGGGTGAACGTGAGTAAAAAAAAAAAAAAATTGGAATATTAGACAAGCCGAAGATATCAGAAGACGGTATATTCACCATTTTTCATGGATGTCCATGCCTGTTTTACAAGTATTTTAATGGAATGCTCTCTGACGAACTCATAACACTTGTGCCTGCGACATTATTACTGCCGACTAACCCGACAAGCAGCAAAATCCCACCCCTTCACAGTAGAGATCCCTAGATGTCAGAAAGCCTTCTACTCTAATAGTTTCTGCCATCAGACTGCTAGACTTTGGTATTCCCTCCCTGTTTCCTGCTCACCTGACTGTACTCACCTGCAGAAGTTTAAATGTAATGTGAACAGACATTTCACTGTCCAACTTTTCACAATCCCCTGTTAGACACAATCCCAAATAGTGGCCTCTTACATTCCAAGTGGCAATATGCCTTGTTTGGGGTGAAAAAAAATTTTTTTTTTTTTTTTAAAATAGAAAATAAAATGACAACTGATTGCCAAGGCTAATTAACACCATATCTGAGAATTCATCGTTCAAACACCTCGGCTTAACATTCACAGGCAACATGAATTGGAACAAATACATTGAAGATATCGCAAAGGCTGCTGCAAAGAAAGTGGGCTCCCGCTACCATGCTAGAAAATAACTCACACCTGATAGTATCCTATATCTTTACAAAGCCACAATTCACCCATGGATGGAGTATTGTTGCCACATCTGGGCTGACGTGTCTACCACTAGTCTCTCCCTCTTAAACAGGGTCAAAAAAAGAGTATCAAATCTAATAGGTCTCACATTATCTGCCAAGCTCCAACCTCTGTCCCATCGCCACAATTTTGCATCCCTGGCGTTCCAAAAGTAATGCCTCCTATTTTTTATTCAGCCAAATGGATCAAAAGTGATTGCAAATTGTATTGTTATGATGACTGATCTTATGCATTTATGACCTGAGCGTTTCATCTCTCTGTTTCAGATCTTGAAGTGTGAGACTCTAAGAAAGCAACCCTGTCATGGATATGCGTCAGAAGCAGGGATGAGTTGTTGAATTTCTAGCAAAAGTTCATTGAGAATAAATTTCTGAGCACAAAAGATCACTTGTTTTAATAGTACCATTCTCGTCTTTATAGTGCTTCGACTTTTTCAGTTAAAATGAAAAAAATATAAAATCTTTCTTTTGGAACGACCCTCCTACTTTAATGAAATGTGCTCTGATGGACTCGTAGCACTCGATTACCCTGACACACAGCAAAATTCCACCTCTTCACTGTTGAGGTCCCTAGATGTCAGAAAACTCACTACTGTAATTGCTTCTTCCCTCGTACTGCTAGACTTTGGAATCCCCTCCCTGTTTCCTGCTTCCCTGGCTATACTAACCTGCAGAAGTTTAAATGCAATGTGAATAGAAATCTCACTGCTCAACTCCCCACAGTCTCCTGTTAGACACAATCCCTTACATTCCATAATATTGGACGCAGGACACTTCACTGTTGAGTTCCTAGATGTTGGAAAATCTTCTACTCTAAAGTTTCTTTTTCCTCAAACAGCTAGACTTCGGAATTCCTTTTCTGTTACTTGTTTCCCTAACTGTACTAACCTGCAGAAGTTTGAATGTAACTTGAACAGATATCTCGCTGCTCAACTCCCTACAGTCCCCGCTAGACAGAATCCCAAAAAGTAGCCCCTTTCGTTCCAAGTGGCAATATGCCTTGTTTAAAGGTAAAAAAAAAAAAGTAAAAATAAAAATGAAAAAAAATATGTTTGTTGTATCAACTACAACCATATATTGACGATTCAGAGACAGTTGTTTGCAATTGTTTGAATGCAAGAAAAACAATTTTTGATTAAAAAAAAAAAAATATGACGATGGATGAAATATGGATCCACCATTTTACCCCAGGGTTAACTTGACAGTCAGCTGAATGGACATTAGCAGGCAAGATTTTTGCTTCTACATTTTAGGATTCACAAGGTATTTCTTCATTAATTACATTTCTTCATTAATTACCTTGTGAAATGTAGAAACATTGGTGCTTCTTAAAAATTACACTTACTTAAAAAAAATATATATATATATACATGATGTGCCTTCTCGTCACAGAAAAATGATGTCATATTCCAAAAATTACGTAAATTGATCAACTAAGAAAATAAAGATTTACGATTTTTATCGATTCTTATACTAAATGTAGCCATTATAAAGCTGAATTTGATTTAGATATTTCGAATTGAGTTGCCTCCCCCTTATTTATGCTCGAATAAAGACATGGCCGACCAAAAATCACTACACCTCGCTTAGTCATAAAATTTGATTTTCTTAGTTACAAAAAAAGCTACTTGTTCAGTTTACTTAATTTTTGGAATATGACATCTTTGTTCTGTAACGAGTACATACATTATAAAGAATTTTTTGTATTTTTGTTGTTTTTTTTAATGTGTAATTCTAAATAAGCTCCGCACCATAAATAGCAAATACTGTATAGCATCATAGGTGCATTTGAAGGAAGGAAGAAAGAAAAAATCGCCCTTTCACCAAGACAATGCACCATGTCACAAGGCGATCACAACAATGACATACTGTAATATTTAGATCTCACACATGATTTTTATTATGTCATTAAAACTGTTTGCTCATGTTAGATAATAGCCGCGTAGAAGCAGTTAATTATCTATCTATCTATCTATCTATCTATCTGTCTGTCTGTCTGTCTGTCTGTCTATATAATTATCTATTTATCTAGCGATGAGTGGACAAGAGAATTTAAAACGTGACATGTTTTAACATGTATCAAACTTTGTGACATGTGAATTGCACCAGAAGTATCCGAACAGGGACCAGACATGACGTGTCACATGTCATGTGTTCCAGTTTGTGCAAGCGTAGTTTGAGTCGGATTTGAGAGGCCAAACAAGCAAGATGACTTGTTAAAACTCGTTTCATAAAATGTTTATAGTTTTTTTTTAATAGTTCTTTATTCGTTCATAACGAGGTTAATATCTTTTATACTTAATTTTTTTAGGTTCATAGTTAGAGTGCATCAACCCTGCTGGGTTTTACAACAAATGTGTTTGTTAAGATAGTAAGATATCCTGCAACATATCTTTTTCTCTCATGGCCGTGTGTTCTAGAGTTGCTTGCATCTGTCCACTGTTCTTCGACCTCTGTAACAAAGGCCTTTTGTGACACCAATAAATGGACACAAATCTCTTGAGTCTGTTTCTGGATTCTACCAGGTCGACACGCGTCACCAACTTTTTGCTAATCTCAAATTTCAAACAAATGCAATATGCATTCCCTGCCCTCAAGAAACAGCTACCATGTTTTGTCATTGTTTATACGAGGCAGCATTGCATTCTGTTCCCATTGCTACTCCGGAACAGATTGTCTCTTTTTTCTTTTCAAATTTCACACTTCAAACGTGAATCTTGTCCCAAATCTCACCAACTCTCGTTCTCACAAATTGGACCCAGTACAAGTTTTCCCATTTACTTCTTTGGCACAATCCATGACCTTTGCCTGGCACTCAACCGCACGGTGTTCAGCGACAGATTTTTTCACTCAAATTTCCAACTAAACAATGGGCCTCGTTATGCAAATGTATCGCTAATGTACTAGCTAAAACTGTTAGTTTTTCTATATAGGACTCCATTAGATAAGCCTACTACAGGAATTGCACTTCAAATTGCTTCCACACCCACCCTATTCCAGAGATCCTGCTCCCAGTGACTACTGGTTGTTTGCAGACCTCAAAAGAATGCTTCAGGGAAAGAGATTTGGTTTCAATGAAAAAATAATACCAGAAACCGAAATTTAAGGCCAAAGACAAATTGTCGAACAAAAAAGGCATAAAATTTTTCAAGAAGCATTCAAATCAATATATTACCCGAAAAGGCGACTATGCTATGACCAAAGTCTAATTTTGCTTAAAGGTTGTTTTATTAGTTGGGCTTTTGACTTATTGAGAAATGTGTTCGATGATTGGCATACATGAACAAAGGGACAAGCAAATCATAAAAAATGTAAAACTTATTGGAAGAACCTGGATACAAACTGACCAGTGGTCAGCTTTATCACATATGTTACACATTGGTTCAAATGCTGGACAAGCTTCACCCATAATTGAGACATTTTTTTATTTGCTAGGATGTATTGGTGGGTCTGTGGCCTGTATAGCAGTACTCATCATGTTGATATTTTTTCTCCGACCCTAATTTTCTTTATAAAGTTTAACGCTGTGATCTTGGTGTGATATGGACTTCTTAACTCACTTCCTGTTTTTTATTGGAATCCTTTGAGATGATTAATTTGTATATTTATTTTATTTGCGGACCGTTATCCTCATCTTCACGGTTGTTGTTGTTGTTTCACCTTATTTCGGCCAACTCATCCTCTGGCCTTCTTCAGGTGATTAACCGCAACAGGATAGGAGATGCCGAGTCTCTTAACTGTATCCTCAGTAATTACCGCCTTCCATAGTTGTTTTGGCCAACTCATCCTCTTGCTTTCTTTTTGTAGTATTGAAACTGATATCTTCAGACAATGCTCAACTGGAACCATAGAGACTCAACACCTCTATCCACTGCGCCATGAAACGTGGTGAAAGAACAACAACAACTATGAAGATGAGGATAACAGTCTGCAAATAAAATAAATAAATAAATAAAATACATAAATAAAATAAATAAAATAAACAAAATAAATAAATGCAATGAATGAATAAAATAAATAAATGAATAAAATAAATAAATAACATAAATAAATAAAACAAATAAATAAATGAATAAAATAATTAAATAAAATAAATTAAATAAATAAACAAAATAAATAAATAAAATAAATAAATAAATAAAATAAATAAATAAATGAATTAAATAAATAAAATAAATAAATTAAATAAATTAAAAAAATAAATAAAATAAATAAATAAAATAAAATAAATAAATGCAATAAATGAATAAAATAAATAAATAAATGAATAAAATAAATAAATAACATAAATAAATAAAATAAATAAATAAATGAATAAAATAATTAAATAACATAAAAAATAAATTAAATAAATAAACAAAATAAATAAATAAATAAAACAAATAAATAAATAAAATAAATAAATAAATAGAATAAATATATAAATAAATAAAACAAAATAAATAAATAAACAAAATAAATATATAAATAAATTAAATAAATAAATAAAATAAATATATAAATAAATAAAATAAATAAATAACCAAAATAAATAAACAAAATAAATAAATAAAATTAATATATAAATAAATAAAATAAATAAATAAACAAAATAAATATATAAATAAATTAAATAAATAAATAAATAAAATAAATAAATAAAATATATTAATAAATAAAATAAATACATAAATAAATAAAATAAATAAAATATATTAATAAATAAAATAAATACATAAATAAATAAAATAAATTAATTAAATAAACAAAAAAATAAATAAAATAAGTAAATAAATAAAATAAATAAATAAAATTATTAAATAAATAGAATAAATAAATAAATAAAATAAATAAATTAAATAAATAAACAAATAAATAAATAAAATAAATAAATAAACTAAATAAATAAATAAATTAAATAAAATAAATAAATAAATTAAATAAATAAATAAATAAAATAAATAAATAAATAAATAAAATAGATAAATAAATAAATTAAATTAAATAAAATAAAATAAATAAAGTTCTTAACGTCTTTACTCTTAACATTTGAGATGTAAAGGATAACTTTAATGGAATATTCAAATATCTATGCACTGTTTTCCCAATATTAACAGTAAGTCCAAAGCGGTGCTAGGCTGCTGTAAAGTTGTTTACAGATCTCTGGATGCCTTATTTGGCATGGCAAAAGGCTGCATTGTCATCTGCATACTGGAGCTCTGTGATGGTGTGTTGGAAGTTCACAAAGTTTGGGGATTTTAAACTGGCAGACTTGAAGAGTCCTCCATCATAACGGTACCTGATATCCACCCTGGGGTTGTCTGAGGGAAGTTTGTTCAACATCACATCACAGATAGAAGGAAAAGAAAGTGTTTTAGTCCACAGGTGACTGGAAACCCTTTTGATTCCTTGCCATGGTGCAACACATAACCTGACATGCCATCGTGCAGTTGAATGCATTCTACAAAATGATTTCGGCATCCAAATTGCTTGAGAACTTTTCATATTTCATTCCTTGGAACGCTATTGAATGCTTTTTGTAGGTCATAAAATACAAGAAGGAGGGGTTTCTGTTCTTTACTTTTCTCCTGCAGCTGTCTAGTGCAGAAAATTATGCCTATCATGTCCCGAGAGGCACGGAAGTTGCACCAAGATTCTGAGAGAACCGACTCAGCGAATGATGCAGTAATATACGGACAAAGATTTTTCCCATGATAAATAAAATGTCAATTCCACAATAATTACCACATGATTTTCGATCACCGTTTTTGAAGATGGTTACTATTACTTCGTCTTTCAGATCTTTTGGTACTTGACGTTCTTCCCACATTTTAAGGATGAGAGTGAACAGTCTTGTTTGCAGATGTTGTCCACCATCGCGGATAAGCTCGAAAGGGATCTTTATCTCCTTTCATTTGCTTCTGCTTCTCAAGAAAATATCTCACTCGCAACGCAATCCTCTTCTTGTACAAGAATCAAATACATTAAAAGATGGAGTCCTGTTGTCACATCTGGGGTGGAGCACCAAAAAGTACCATTTCCTACCTTGACAGGGCATAGGACCGTCTTCGAAATCTAGTGGACGATGATCTTTTCACCTCCATACTTTCTCTTTCTCACATTGAAAATCTGTCTCTACTCTATCGATACTTTTATGCTAGGTGCTCAACTGAGCCCCAATCTATGGCTCCTCCCCGTTAAACATTCTCAACAAATACTCACCTAGCTGCAACAACTATCAGCAACTTTCCTCACCCCATGTTTATGTCCAAAACTAAACGAAAATTTCATGAGCAGACTTTCTTTCCTAGAGCTGTCTGTCTGTGGAACTTAATACCGTTTGTTTGCTTCCCGGCTGACTATAACATGGTTGTCTTCAAGTCTAATGTGAATAAATTCCTATTGAGTCATCCATTTAGATAATCTATCCCTACCCAAGTTCCACTGTGCCTGATATTGTCTCACCATCTACCTAACATTTAACCTTTATCCTTGAGTGGCCTCTGGGCCTTAAATTCTAGAAAGGATGGTGGTACTTCCATCCATAATTGGGCTGAGTACCATCCTGAGAAAATCCTCATCTGCATTAGATTATTTGTTAAATGCTTTTTCCAAGAATCCAGAATTGATTGCGGATTGTTGAGGATGGTGGCATTGTCCATTGTTCCAGCTGAGAATCTGATAAGGCCAAAAATTTGTTTTACACCAGCATGGAAATTTCTAAGGTCGCAGACTTCAGCCAACTCCTTCAATTCTAAAGCTTTTATCCGCCACCATTTGTTTTCTAGCTCCCATAATCTTGATTGACACTGTTTTTTGCAGCTTCTGAAGATGTTGTTTTTATGCCGGCTTCAGGGGTGGGGGTGGGGGGTCTTGTTCATGTGCATGGTGAGCATTTACCTTGAATGATTAGATTGATTTCATTTCAGCACTGTTTTCGTCAAATCAGTCTTGATTTTTAATTTTTTTTTTTTTTTTTTGCTGACTCATTAATGATCTTACTGATTGACAATTATTCTCCTTCCAGGTCACGAGAATTGATTGGATTTGTATGAAGATGTTGTTGGATGGTATGTTGGTATTCTGCTTTTACTTCTGTTTGATGAAAATTTGAGAGGTTGTTGTTTTAGGGAAAATTTGTGCTTCCTTCTGATGGTATATTTAGCAAGTGTGATCAGTCCAAACAGTCATCTGCATTGAGTGCTGATTTAGTAATTTTTTGTGATATCCTTTTTATCCTTCTAATAAACCATGGTATACTTCAGAAAGTGCTAATGCTGAGAGCAAGGATGTTCCCATGTAGTTTTAAATTTATTTGGGACCTGGAACTGAGTGTTGGTAATGAATAGTTCATATTCTGAGCAAAGACTTAACAGCAAGAAACCATTTGCATTGCATTTACCAAGTCCATGATTCCAAATGATAGTTCCCCACTCTCACATTAAAGTCAGCCAGCAGCATTAGTTACTGAATAAGGAATGTCCTAGAAAATTTGGGCTAAAAATTGGCGGTCACAACTGTGCCTGACTGGAAAGCCGCACCCAGTGGGATATGCATTTTTTGCAGTCGAAAGTCAAAAAAATTAAAGAAACAAATTCCAATATCTGACCTTTGGTACATGGAACATAAGAACCTTGCTAGACCTTAATGACACAGACAGACCAGCACAATGAACTGCAGTAGTCTGAAAGGAACATGTGGCCCTTAACGAGGACATTGCTACACTAAGTGAGACTCGGCTCTCAGAGGAAGGAAAGCTAGAGGAAAAATAGGATACACTTTCTTCTGAAAGGGAGGGGATAAAAGCGAAAAAAGAATCCACAGAGTTGGCTTTGCTATAAAATCATGTATTGTACGTGACCCCGTCAGGTCACATCAATGGCTGTAAATGAGAGACTCATGTCTTTTAGAGTTCCTCTGCCTTTTGTTAACTTTGTTGTTGTCATCTTGGCACATGTACCAACCCTAGACGCAAGCAATGAAGTGAAACGATAATTTTATCAGCAGCTTAGCAACCTCATAACCAGAATCCCATGACACGACAAACTAATGCTGCTGGGTGACAGTAGAAGAAATAAGAAGATAAAGAGAAGTCACTAATAAAAGGGAGGTAATTCATAATTTTAAATCCAATTATTTCCCCTTGATCATTGACTTTTTTTTTTTTTTTTTTCTTCTAAACTGAGCAGCGATGGTTGTTGTGATTTTTAGTCTCATAATTGTTTGGCCTAAAAATAAATAATAATAATGAATTTACCAGAGAAACTCCTCGTGGTTAAATTCTACCAAACTCTGTTCTTAGACATATTTCTCGTGGTTTTAAAGGATTTAAGAATTCTAAAACCTTTATAAGTCTTCATTAAAATCTCTTAAATTTATCAAATTTATGTAAAAGATCTATATATTAATACCGTAGTACCTTTAACGTATGTACGTACATATGTCACGGTTTCCAGATTATAAATTATTCGATCGGGAGATCCTATTTATTAAAAAGGAGGATAGAAGCTAATAACACACTACAAACATTAAATTAAAATATAGTTTTGCAATTTAATGTTCGTAGTATGTTATCACCTTCCATCCTCCTTTTCAATAAATAGGATCTCCCGATCACTGAAGACGTAATGTAAAAAAAAAAAAATTAAATTAAAAAAAAAATTATATCACTGTTGGGCCGTACGTGAAACTAAAATATACCTTCTTGGTCTTCTGGCTAGGATCCAAGGGTAGTATCTGTTCTGTGTAAAGATGGTATAATGATATTGTGGGGTTTCCATTCGCACCGGGCGTTCATACAATGGAAATATGTCAATATATTGCGTATGAAAGATGTCGTTGTGGAATTTCCACAGGTCCCACTAGTAATAATAATTCTACAAATGGTATTTTTGCTTGATTTCATTTTTTTTTTTTTTCTTTTCACACTTAATGGTTTGGATGAGACGAGAAATGGAGGGAAAGGGGAGACCATAGATTAGAGCTCGGACGAGCGTTTGCCATGAAAATAATGATAGAGCAGAGACAGGCTTGCAATGTCTCTTCTGTGGAAAACAGGTTGCAGGGAAGAGAAAAGGGCATCCATTACTAATTTTCGCTTTTTAGTTTTGAAACTCAAAAAAACGTTGATGACAGATTTTAAAAGCTCGAAACATGATAACTAAAATGCTTTAACAAAATTCTTGCTTTCCTTATTTTGTCCTCTAGTTCACATTTCATCGGTGATGTTTCTGACAAAAAAACAAAGACTTACTGTTTTCTAGGTCAGAAGCTGACCATATCCAGAAGGAAAAGGGCAACATTTACCATTATGGGACAACATAATGGCATAGATAACTTCCCTTTTCCCTCATGATATGGTCAGCCATACCCGACTTTTCAATCTCTCCACATATTACAGCTTTTCAAAGTTCTTCTAACCGTACTTTTAGTCAACGACATGTCTCATCTTTGTATAGTTTTCCATATTTGCATGGTATCTCATATACCCAGTTCTTAGTCATGATTTTTCCGTAGGGAACTTGACTTGCATAAGCTATTTCCGGAGAGTTGAATCACTTCTGAATACTGCCCTGATGTCATATGGATTACATATTAATTTTACATATGGATTACGTATATTAATTGTTAAGTTTTGAGACATTGTGTTGAACAAAGATGGCGGCGTAGTTCAGATCAGTAACCAAGATGGCGACCAAGAATCAAATGCGGTCCGTGGCGTAGTTAACCTCTTAAGTTCTGAGATATTGTGTTGAACAAAGATGGCGGTATAGTTCAGATTAGTAACCAAGATGGCGGCGTAGTTCAGATCAGTAACCAAGATGGCGACCAAGAATCAAATGCGGTCCGTGGCATAGTTAACCTCTTTAGTTCTGAGATATTGTGTTGAACAAAGATGGCAGCATAGTTCAGATCAGTAACCAAGATGGCGGCGTAGTTCAGATCAGTAATCAAGATGGCGACCAAGAATCAAATGCGGTCTGTGGCATAGTTAACCTCTTAAGTTCTGAGATATTGTGTTGAACAAAGATGGCAGCATAGTTCAGATCAGTAACCAAGATGGCGGCCAAGAATTAAATGCAGTCTGTGACGTAGTAAACGGTGAACTGATTGAATCCAAAATACAACAATTTTTATAATAATTTTGGGACGTTTTCATTGGTTATTTAGCACAACCGTTGGTTATAAAAATGATTGGCGAATCCATTCGTCTCATACTCCCATTACTTTTTACATTAAGTATAAATAATAGATAATATATAGTTTAGTCTTAATAGCATTAAATGTTACCGTCCACTTATGGCCCCATTCCACTACCGATTGAAGATCGTTTTCTGTGGTTTCTGTCATTGCTTTGGATATATGTACATTAGTTTTTCTCTCATGTCTGTTATAAATCGTAGAGTTATCAGCAAATATACCTATCTCAGACACAATTTTATCAGAAGTCATTTATGAATATCAGGAAAAATAAAGGTCCAAGAATTGAACCCTGAGGCACATCTGCATAAATTATTATTTATTTATTAATTAATTAGACGTACAGTCATTAAGGACAACCGGGATTTTTCTCTAGGAAGAATCTGGTTATGTTAAGTATTCATCCAGTAATACCATAGGATTTAATTATCGTGAAAAGTAAGTAAGACACTTTATCAAATCTCCAATACTAATGATTACTACGATATTATCCCATTGGTTACTGTACACACAATAACCCTTATCCCCAAGTGGCTTCCGGGCCTTGATAAGTGGTGACTTCCTTGTAGAAAAAAAAAAAAAAAAAAAGCACTTCATGTCAGATCTTGTCAAAGACTTTGGTTCTATAAAAGGCTACAGCCCAAGTTTCCCCTATCTTATCCAGTGCATGGCGTATACATCTAGAGATGGCAGTTATATTTTCCACGGTAAAACGGGTTTATTTAAATCCATACTGTTGATCATAGAGAAACGTAGCATTTACAAGATGACTAGCATTTAATGGATTATCGACTCCAAAAATTTTGCAAAGATGAGAAGACTGAGGAGGTGATAATTAAGCGCGTCAGTTCTTTCGCTAGAATTCTTGAACTCTGGTGTCACGGAGGAAATTTTCCAGCTAAAAATATCAAATATTAATCCAAAATGAATTTATTTTTGATTATAACTTAAATGTATGCCAAGTTAACCACATTTGAACAATATTTTTTTTTAATAGTTTATTCAAGGGAAGTAATTCTATAAAATAATTAGAGTTAGTCCTCTTGTGTGCGTGATTTTTTTTTATTTTATCTTTTTTTTATTTATTTATTTATTATTATTTTTTTTTTTTTATAAAAAATCTCAACCATCTAATAGAACCCTTTTTCCCCAAAAAAAGAATTTTATTATTTCTAATAAAAGTTTTGGGTAAGTTACCGGTTTAGAGACAAAAACGTGGTTGTCATTATTCATTTTGAACCCTAGGTAAATTAAATTAAAATGCATAAACAGTTTGATTTCTCCCTTCATTTAAAAATTCACCAAAATTCAAATCAATAAATTTTAATGAAATTTTCAGTATTTATTAACAATCACAGAATATAATAAATCCATTTTAAAAAATTTTTTTATATTTTAGTGAAAAATGTATTATTTTTGTGAACAAAAAACACCTTTTCTAAAGTTAAAGTTTTAAGTATAAAAAAAGACGCATGAATTTCTGTTTGCTTTTTTTTATAGAAATAAAGCATTGTAAATGTTAATAATTAAAAAAAAATATTTCAGGAACATTAGAACCCCCCCCCCTCCCAAAAAATAAAAAATAAATTCCGTGTAAATGAAATCAATATAACTTGAAGAAAAAATAATTTCTCAAATTATGGATATTATCAGCATTGTTTATTCAATATTTTCAACAACAACAACAAAAAAATAATAATAATACAACTGAAAAAATATTTCATGTGATTTTTAGGATAACAATTCTCGCAAAAATATTAAATTTAATATATCATAATTAGGGCTGTGACAACAGCATATTCTTTTCATTGTTTTGCCGGCACACTTAGACACAGTTAATCAACCGAGAACCATATCACTCTATAGAAAACCATATAAGATATCAACGGATACACACTCGAGGGTCAAAACAATGAAAAGAATATGCTGTTGTCATAACCCTAATTATAATATTTTCCTTGTATGCATGATGGTGTAAACATTAGCGTAAGAATTTTTTATAATCCTGAAAAAAAAAAATTTAATTGAGATCCTGGATCACTAAGAAAAAAATAATTTAAAAAAAGGTGTTACAGTAAGTAGAACCACTGGATACGATGCCCTAGGATACATTTTTTTTTTTAGGTTACAATGTGGAATACGCTGTTTTTCTGGCCCCTGGTTATGGTATTTACCCCACCTTACGATGTTATTTATAATGTTATTTGATTATATACATGTGCATTATATACTGTACTGTATTTTGTCACTAATTTTTAATGCCGTATCACGGGGTTCTAGTGTATTTTCAATAACAATAGATTTATAAAAAAAGCAAAAAGGAAGCAGACAGGATTTGCATCCTATCCGCTGTATTTTATTCAACTATTAATAAATTGTTGTTGCTTATTTTTTTCAATGAATAAATTGTCAGTGATTAATCAGTGATTTTCGTGGATTTTTTTCACACTTAAAATGCACTTTTACTTTAATTTAAAAAGAATTCATTTAATTATTCGTTACAACACCTTTGAGAATAAATGAGGTCATCATGTAAAAAAAAATTAAATAAATATTCTAATTAAATAAGCACCTCGTTTTTATTACAATAAATAGGATTAACTAAATTAATGAATATTTTTTATAATCTTCAAAAATACAGAAATTAAGGTATTCAATGTTTCAATTCCTCTATAAATTTATTATATAAAAGGCAAAATGTGTGTTTATGTGTGTGTGTGTGTGTGTGTGTGTGTGTGTGTCTATCTGTCTGTCAAAAGCTTTTGACAAACACATCAGGCCATAACAAAACTGATATCATTAGGAAGATCAATCTCTCGGATGAAAAATATCTAAAAATTGGCCCAAAAGATTAATTTTGTGCTGGTCAACTGGGCCGTTTTTCGCAAGTAGGGGTCATTTTTTTTTGTGTCGACATTTTTGCTAGTTGTACACCTACCAATCTCAACATGTTTATAAAGTGTTATTTTGAAGGCCCATGATGTCATAAGTCGCCATGGCCGTAACAGCTAGCGCGTTTGTTTTTTCTACCTCCTTTTCCTGTTTCATGTAACAGATTTGCGCCGACCTACTGCAGCTAATTTTTATTTTTTTTTTTTTTTTCTCACACGGGTACTTGCTGCTATTTTGATTGAAACATTTTTTTTTCAGGGTTGGTTGCTCAATAGCCTTCGTATATCACCTCTCTCCACCCGGACAACGCCGGTTACCCCCACTAGTTTTATAATAAAATTGACTTTCTGACATTTTGAGTTTCCATAAAACTTATGCCCGACGACTTTTCTTTTGTTTTAATTGTGCAAAGCTGAAACTGTTATTAAACTCACGTTTTTTAGGGGAAAATTAAGTTATTTTCTGTACAAACGATGCGTTTTTATTTATTTTTTTTATTTAATTCAATATCTTAAGACTTTACTTTAATAATTATCTAATAACTATGTCCCAAAAAACTAATATTTATCTTTCAAAAGATTTTTACAATGAATTTATTCAACTTCAAAATTTAGCTGAACTTGTCAGTTTCTGAATGTCGCCGTGAAAACGTTTTTCATTATAACTTTTTTTTTTTTACTTTATTATTTGGATCCTTTGAGATGAGTAATTTTTATATTTATTTATTTATTTGCAGATTGTTGTCCTCAGCTGTGAAGATGAGGATAACAGTCAGTAAATTTTTTTTTTAGAGATTAATATTAGCCTTTAATCTTTCAAACACAATCAAAAAGTAATCAGAAACCTATAAAAAAAATATGATAAGCCGGTTTTCAAAACCATGTTCCCCTATCAGCTTCAAACGTTATAATTATATACTTACGTCATCTTATCTTTGGCATTTTCTAATTTGTTATTTCTTTCATTTACGTTAACGGGAAATAACTCATTAATATGTTGAAGAGTTATTGCCCTTTGATTAATACTTTCCGTTTAATTCTATAATTTGATTTGCATTAATGACAAGGCTATTATATCATTTTTTAGAAAGCATTTTTCTATCGTCTTTTCTCTTTTTTTTAAAAAAACAAACTCATAAGTAACTACTTCTGAAGGCTAAAAGCCACTTAAGGATAGGGGTTAATCCGAGAGTGTCAGTTGAATGATGAAGAATAATTGAGAGGATTGAAACTAATGAATAGAATGAACAAAATTTTATTTAGGAGGACAGTGACTAGTATTTGTTAACATTAGATTTGAAGATGGCCATGTTGTAGTTTGTAAGAAAACAGTCCTGTGGTAATGTGTTCCATAGATGGGAAGTACTTGGAAATAAACTATGTTCATGGAAATTTCGTTTGATGTTATTAGGCACATGGAGAAAGAAAAGAAATTTCACACATTAAAAAATTAGTGATTGGTGATTAATATGTCGCTAAGGAAAAAAAAATCCAATTTATACTTATATTATCCCGTGTATATACATAAGGTTTACAACTTTGTTATATACAGATCGTGGAATTGCATTCATCTGCAAAAGATCTAGCTAATTTGCATATTCTTTTAAACATTCATTTTAATTAATTCCCTATTAGTTTTTTTTTCGGTTTTCTTATGCGATGATCATCTTTAGTTAACTATTACGTGTAATTATATTTATGCAGATATTCTACATGATTTATACTTGTATAATATTTGTGTAAAAATGTTATAGTAAACACAAACCTCTTTCTATATATATTTCTGTATGGGTATATATTTTTGTTTAAAAAATTTGGTCTACCAAATTCCTCTGTCAGTCTTTGGTCTACAGACATGAAACTTAATATATAGGGTATTCGAACTCATGCAAAACTTTATATTTGGGTTTTAGCCGGGGAAAATCGGCGCAAAAATGTGAAAATTAAAGAAATGAAATTTGCCAGGTGAAGGTCGAACGACGGCATTATGAATATGCATACGTAACGTAATAGCTATTGGTCCATGTTTTAATTTTTAGCCTTTCAACAAACATGTCTTCATAGCTCAGGCATTAACGTCAAAGGAAAAATTAAATCTCACCTGTCTGTTTAAATCTATGTATGTATGTATGTTTGTATGTCTGCCCAAAACTTTTGACAGAGGTGACGAATTTTCATGAAATTGTTATCGTTTTGAAGCTCGGCCCTTTCGGACGACAAATATTGAAAATTTGGCTAAAAACATTAATTCCTTCACCCTCAACTGAGCACTTTTCTACAGGGAGGGGTCGCTTTTTTCACCAAGATTTTTTAAAGCAATCCCCTCTTTTCGATTGACTAGCTTTAATTTAAACATCACTTCCTGCAAAGACGTCACTTTTTTATTTTTTACATTCTTTTCCCCCTTCGCGTAATAGGTTCGAGACTGCGTTCCTACTACCACTTTTTTTTTTTTTTTTTTGCTCAACAGACACTTACAAACATCCGGGCAACACTGGGCACCCAGGCTAGTATAATAATAAATACAAAATCTGCATTAATCAAAATGTTTTACGACCGGGCAATACCAGGTGGCTTGCTAGCATATATATAATTTTTTTACGACACTATGGTAAACAATCTGTTTTTCAATTGGTCTTAAAAATTATTTATTTTCATTCCATTTATAAGGGAAATGACAAGCGGAAATGCAGCCGCAAAGGTTCTTTTCACTGAAATCATGCTGACACCCAAGTTTTAATAAAAGTTCATGAATGGTGGATTTTATTTTGTTAAGCCCTTCGGCACAAGTGCACTTAAACTTGCCAGAAATTTATTTTCATTTTCGGAGGAGTGATAATATCGAAGAGGGAAAACAATCCAAAATTAATTTTTTTTTTTTAACCAAATTTTTCTGGTGATTCTAAATTAGTTCAATATAGTAACCAAGTAACAACAACAGCAAAAAAAAAAAGGAAAAAAAAAGGAAATGCAACAGTCAAATAGAAGTATTTTTTAGTATTTTTTAAATACATTCCTTTAATAAAATAAATAGTTTGGACTATTTTCGATGATTTTTTTTTTTTTAATTTAGCAACAAACTTTAATTATTTCTTAAATTTACAAATAAAATGCAACATTCAATATTTCAAAAAATATTTTTTATAATACAAATAATTTATTGTAGTTATAAATTGGCAAATAAAAAAAGTGAAAAAAATGTTGGATATGTAAAAAAAAAACAAAAAAAACGCACATAATATTATATATTATGCGCATTTTTTTTTTTTTTTTTTTTTTTTACATATCCAATATTTTTTCACTGTTTTTTTTTTATCTGGCAATTTATAACTACAATAAATTGCAGTTTCACTTAATGCCTTAACTACCAAATTCTAGCATTGCTACAAATATAATTTGCTGATTTCTTTATGTCCTCTGATGAGAAGAATAACAAGAATAGCATTCTTTGAAACTCTGCGAAATAAGGACTTTGTAAATTGTTTTTTGGAGTATTCAGTCGAACAATAAATTTTGATTGTAAAGTTCAACTTAGTTTTAATTTTCTTTTTTTATTTTCTTAATCATATTTACCACGATGAAATTTAAAATTTCCAGTAATGGTTTCAAGTATAGATTAGAGAACAATTATAAAAATAAATATAAAAGAATAAAATATATATAAAAAATATAACCAAGTAAATTATAATAATAATAATAATAATAATTATAAAATACAGAGAAAAAACCTAAATGGTTCAGAAAATATAATTCATGATAAAAACACAAAGCATAAATGGAAATAAAGAAAATAAGGAAAACGTAGATAAAAATATGCATAATAATATTAATAATATAAAGAAAATAATAAAGTAAAAAATTATTGGAAAATAAATTAGTTAATAGCCGAACAATAATAACAGTTTATAAAAATAAATATCAATATAAATAATATTTCGGAAGTGTAAAATGTTTTTGCCTTGTGATATGGGTATATGGGCATTATGTGGCACAAGGCTAGAAAGTGGGAACCCCGCAGGCTCCCCTAAAGAAGGGGCACTCCTGCAATTTTAAAAATTGCCTGAGTAACCCCGTCGGCATTCCCCGGTCGGGGCGCCTCAGGCAGCAAGCAATAAACTTGCCCCACCGGAAAGCCCGGTGGCAAGGCCTGGGAGGATGGACCTCCTAGGTATTACCCAGGCAGCGTACCTCAGTCCAACAGGTGTTGGGCCGGTTCCCGGCCCCTCACCTGTTGGGCTGAGTGTCAAATGACGAATCCTTGACTTGTACTACCCTGTCTCCCTGCAGCTGAAGCCGCTAGGAGACACATCCCATCACAATGGACTTGTGATGGGGGTAAGAGACGAATGGATTCGCCAATCATTTTTATAACCAATGGCTGTGCTAAACAACCAATGAAAACGTCCCAAAATTATTATAAAAATTGTCGAATTTTGGATTCAATCAGTTCGCCGTTTACTACGTCATGGACCGCATTTAATTCTTGGCCGCCATCTTGGTTACTGATCTGAATTACGCCGCCATCTTGGTTACTGATCTGAACTACGCCACCATCTTTGTTCAACACAATATCTCAGAACTTAAGAGGTTAACTACGCCACGGACCGCATTTGATTCTTGATCGCCATCTTGGTTACTGATCTGAACTACGCCACCATCTTTGTTCAACACAATGTCTCACTTAACAGGAAGTAATAAAATATGTTAAATACTAAGTAGAAAAATTAGACCTATAAAAATAAATAAGAATAATTAATGATTAGAAGGACAAAAGAGGAGATAAAAAATGAAAATATACAGTAATAAGTATGGAAGTGAAATGGGCGTTAAGAGATGTGTAGGGGACTAGGATATATAAATCCTGATCCCGTTACAAAAGAATAATGAAACGAATGGAATTGAAGGAAACAAAAACTCAATTGATGGATAAGATAAACGTGTCGTTTATTTACTGTTGAAAGAATGAATGTTTTAGATATAACGTGTTCATGTCCGCACGGGTGTAACCATCGTTTGTTGCTGGACTGGGGGTGTAGAAAGAAAAAGGAAATGTGTGTTCATCTCACTATCGTTTGTTCGCGCGTGGGAAGAGAAGTGAGCGATGTAGTGGAAATTGGAATGATAGTCCAGCGTGTAGACAAAGAAGAGGATAGAGAGTTGACATCAGTTAGCAGTCAGCTACGCGAAGGTGTTCTCAGGGACTAGTAGTAGATAGAGAGAGAAAGAGTGAGAATGTGTACGTACGGTCTGTTAGCTTTTTGTCCCACATAGTAGCAAGTGGTGTGAGGCCACGGTCGGTCCGTAGACTGACCAGCTCGAAAGCTGGGCCTAAAAGGAAGAAGCCGTCTATTGCTCTTTCTTTTATACTCATTTCCGGAGTGTCTTTTGCGCATGTGTGGATTTCCTTTGAAAGGAAGTGACGTGAATATATGTACGTGAATATATGTACATATGTGAACATAGGCGCATATGTTTGTGTGCGCGCATGTATGCGACAAGTAACATAGCTTGAAATGTGAACATGTGTTTTGTGTGAGACTAGAAAAGGCTCGCGCAGATGTCAAATAAGTAAGAGCAAAAACATGCTGCAATCATAAATGTAAAAATAAATTATAAAAAATATAGATTAAAAAATAAAAATTACTAGCAAAAAATTGGTTAGAAAACTCAATGGTGGTAAAAAAAAATATAGTAGGGAATGATGGTGGAGGAGTCATTGATAATTAAGAGGAATAAATCTAAGAGGGGAGTTATCTACTTGGGGTTATGAAAGTTAAAAACAAATGTTAAATCAAGGAAAACAAAAGGGTAAGAGATAGAAGAGGGTATAAAAGATAGTACGATTCCTAAACGAAGAATGGGTAAGGCTATACATTTTATTGCAAAATTACAATCAACAAACAATCAATTTTGCACAGCATATAGTTCATACAAGTGCAGAAATGAATAATGAATCTTTTTGTCTATAAAAGTGAACGTGTCTGTCTGTGTGTGTGTCTGTGTACATTTCCCTACGCAATAACTCTGTCAATTTTTAGTCTACAGACTCGAAATTTGATATATAGGGTACTGAGATTTGGGAAAATCGATGTGATCAGTTTTTGGCCAGAAATTTGGCGATTAAGGGGTTAAAGTTCAACGATTTGAACTTTGAGAACTCTACCAAACTCCTCCGACAATTTTGGGTCTACGCACTTAAAATTTTAGATATAGGTTCCTTGGACATGGATCTAACTTAAGAACTTGATTAGAGCCCAAAACAATAAATTTTAAGGGGCCATAATAGAGGTCAAAATTAAAAAAAATATTGACCTCTGCGGTCTCTTCCAAATTACTCAGACAATTTCTGGTCTAAATATTTGAAATTTTACATAAAGAGTATTCAGAGATAGGGCAAGCTTTTTCATCAGTTTGGGTCGAAAAGTTTTAGTTACCAATATATAAATGTATGTATGTATGTCTGTTTGCATGTCTGCCTTAAACTTTCAATAGAGGCGACAGATTTTACCAAGATCAGTATCGTTTTAAAGTTCGATCTTTCATACGACAAATATCGAAAAATTGGCTAAAAACATTAATATCTTTCCCTTCAACTAGGCACTTTTCTAGGGGGGGGGGTCACTTTTTTTGCCGATATTTTTGAAAGTTATCCTCTCCTTTAGATTGTCTAGCCTTAATTTAAAAAAATGCCGCTTCTGGTTTGGCGGTGGTCGTAACAGCATAAACGTTAGGTTTTACCCCGTGCTTTTCCTCCTTTGCGGTATGGGTTCGAGCCTGCCTTCCTACTACCACTTTTGTTTTTGGCTCAACATACACATCCAAACACCCGGGCAACACTGGATATATATATATATATATATATATATCGGTCTAAACGTAATATATTATAGAAACACGAGAGTCATGTGCTCGTCCATGAAATCCAAAGTAGAAGAACACAGGTTTAGTTCTCACGAGTTTTGGCGAATAACAAACAAGGTTCTGAACAGATGCATGTCCAGCCATCATCAACGGGCCTAAGGTGATTTCGTCTTGTGTCAGTCAGCACTAACTCTATTCGGGTTTAACTGGCTTCCTCCAAAGGAGGAAGTTTCATGGGAGTATGAAATTCACAAGCAGTCCTTAATCGCATGTATATCCTCGTTAGATGAGGTGATGTTAGGTTTTTGCAACTCTTGCAGGGAGGTGTCTACGTCCTCCTACATACAGCGCCTGGAATTCCCAAATTGGTCACCCATTTTAGTAATAACCAGGCTCAACGTTGCTTAACTCCAGTTCCAGGAAAAAACAATATTTAAAAATACTCGATCTTCTGCATCTCAGTACAGACTTCTGAGGATCACGAGTAAGTTGTTTGAATTCGTGTTAAATTAAGAAATTGTCAACCTCTTCAAAACGACTTAGTGACAAGCGATGTGGCTTATGGGGACAAAAATGGATGGTCACATTCAATGCAGCTAAGACTAAACTTGTTTCCTTCAATAACTACAAGAAACCTTCTCTACCACCAATACCAATGGCCAAAGAATCTTTATCTGAAAGTACTTCTTTTAAACTGCTCGGCCTTACGTTCACAGGAAACATGAGTTCGAAAAATTACATTGAGTACATTGCCAGAAACGCTGCGAAAAAGGTAGGTTCTCTCTACCGTGCTAGAAAGCTACTAATGCCCGAAAGTATCCTGTACCTCTATAAGGCCACCATTCACCCATGTATGGAGTATTGTTGTCATATTTGGGCTGGTGCATCTGCTACTAGTTTCTCACTCCTAGACAAGGTTCAAAAGAGAGTCGCCAACCTAATAGGTCCTGAACTGTCATCTAAGCTTCAGCCTCTGTCCCATTGACAAAATGTAGCATCCCTCTCTCTGCCTGTTCTACAAGTATTTCAATGGTGAATGCTCTGACGAACTGCAAGCACTTGTGCCCCCTCGACGTAAGTACCCCCAACAAACCCAACAAGCAGCAAAATCCCACCCCTTCACAGTTGAGATCCATAGATGTAAGAGAACCTTCTACTCTAGTAGTTTCTTCCTCAGAACCGCTGGACTTAGGAATTCCTTTCCGAGTTCCTGCTTCCCCACCTTTACTGACATGCAGAAGTTCAAGTGTAACGTGAACCGACATCTTGCAGCTCAACTCCCCACGTAGTACTCCTGTAGCTTATGTCCCTGATAGTAGGCCCCTACAGCAAAGTGGCAATGTGCCTTGTTTGGGGTGAAATTGCAATAAAAAAAAATGTCCAACAAAATCTACAGCTGACGTACTGACTGTAATTTTACACTGACAAGGTTTTTCTCTTTAGTGCAATAGCTGTTGACATATCAATAGGACTTCTGTGGGGCATTCCAGAAGTTGTTCAAACGGCAAAACAAGTGAATTGCAACCGGAGGAGATTACTTCAAAGGGGACTAGCGTTTTACGTGTGTACTACCAATAAAAATGCCCACACGGAAAAAGTCTGCAAATTATTCAAGGCACCATGTATATTTGTTAGGAATAACAGTCAGTGGAAGACCAACAGACCCCTCACATTCCCTTTCCTGATTTAATGACCTTGTGCTTAATTTTTATCACGTGTTTATTATAAACCAAACAACGAAAAGTTTATTTTATATACTTTTTCTTTTCTTTCTCCTTATTTTATTTATATTTTTTTTTCTTAAACTGTTTCGCGTAAGTCGCTTCGGATTTCTACACCTCGATACATCCCTCGCTCCCATTTTGCCATGTGCGCGCAGTTTACCGTTCGATTGCATTCCTATATATTGGCCTCCTTACTCACGACAGCTGATCGGCGGTTGGTGCGTAAGCTGCTGCTCTCGCTCTTTTCACGATAAGAACCGGCCCAATAATCTTGTTGAGTCACGAAATACCCTGACGCAGAATCATGTTAAATCACCTCAGTCTGTTTTGCTTCCTCGTGACGACAAAAATGACACGTCGAACTCCCTCGGGCGAGACACAAAAGAAAAAGTAAAGTACATTGTTCTATTGCAATGTTATATGTTGCTGTTGTTGTCATCGTCGTGGTTGTAACCTGCGACAATTCGCTAGATCAAAAACTTTATAATAAAGGGTTCAAATCCCGGACGAGCCCGAATAACATTTTTAAAGTGTATTAAGTAATTATGATTTTATTAAATTGTAGATGAATATTACAGATTCTCTTTTTGAAAGCGTGATTAATTATGACTTTATCTATCTATCTATCTATCTATCTATAAAAGTGAACGTGTCTGTCTGTCTGTCTGTGTCTGTGTGTTTGTGTACATATACCTACGCAATAACTATGTCAATTTTCAGTCTACAGACTCGAAATTTGATATACAGGGTACTGAGATTTGGGAAAATATTTGTAATCCATTTTCGGCCAGAAATTTGGCTGTTAGAAGGTCCAAGTTCAACGATTGGACCTTTGAGAACTCTAACAAACTCCTCCGCCAATTTTGGGCCTAAACACTTGAAATTTCAGATATAGGTTTCTTGGACATGGATCTAACTTAATAACTTGATTTGAGTCCAAAACAATAAATGTTAAGGGGTCATAATAGGGGTCAAAGCTAAAAAAAAATTTGACCTTTGCGGTCTCTACCAAATTACTCAGACAATTTCTGGTCTTTATATGATGGTCGCCTGACTGCTCCACGGTTTTCTAAAGAGATTCTTATTGAACTCATTTTAATGTGTACTAAATCCGTGGAATTTAGTTTTTGTGATATTATGTACTGTCAGGTTGACGGGGTTCCAATGAGGAGTCCGTTGGCCCCAACTTTAGAGACACCAAAGAAAAAGAAAAAATAAAGTACATTTTTCTATTGCAACGTTATGTGTTGTTGTCATCGTCGTGGTTGTTGTCTGCGACAGTTAACTAGATCAAAAACTTTATAGTAAAGGGTTCAAATCCCGGACGAGCCCGAATAACATTTTTAAAGTGTATTAAGTAATTATGTTTTTATTAAATTGTAGATGAATATTACAAATTCTCTTTTTGAAAGCGTGATTAATCATGACTTTATCTATCTATCTATAAAAGTGAACGTGTCTGTCTGTCTGTCTGTCTGTGTACATGTACCTACGCAATAACTATGTCAATTTTCAGTCTACAGACTCGAAATTTGATATACAGGGTACTGAGATTTGGGAAAATATTTGTAATCCATTTTCGGCCAGAAATTTGGCTGTTAGAAGGTTCAAGTTCAACGATTGGACCTTTGAGAACTCTAACAAACTCCTCCGACAATTTTGGGCCTAAACACTTGAAATTTCAGATATAGGTTTCTTGGACATGGATCTAACTTAATAACTTGATTTGAGCCCAAAACAATAATTGACCTTGTGCTTAATTGTATTTACTTAAATTAACTCGCTTAATTTTCATCACGTTTATTATAAACCAAACAACAAAAAGTTTATTTTATATACTTTTTCTTTTCATTCTTCTTATTTTATTTATTTATTTTTTTTCTTAAACTGTTTCGCGTAAGTCGCTTCGGATTTCTACACTCTCGATACATCCCTCGCTCACATTTTGCTATGTACACGCAGTTTACTGTTCGATGGCATTCCTATAAATTGACCTATCTATCTATAAAAGTGAACGTGTCTGTTTGTGTATGTACCTACGCAATAACCGTCAATTTTCAGTCTACAGACTCGAAATTTGATATACAGGGTACTGAGATTTGGGAAAATTTTTGTAATCCATTTTTGGCCAGAAATTTGGCTGTTAAAAGGTCTAAGTTCAACGATTTGACCTTTGAGAACTAACAAACTCCAACAATTTTGGGTCTAAACACTTGAAATTTCAGATATAGGTCCCTTGGACATGGATCTGACTTAATAACTTGATTTGAGCACAAAACAATAAATGTTAAGGGTCATAATAGTGGTCAAAGCTAAAAAAAAAAATTTGACCTCTGTGGTCTACCAAATTACTAAGACAATTTCTGGTCTAAACATTTGAAATTTTACATAAAGGTATTCAGAGATATGGCAAGCTTTTTAATCGGTTTGGGTTGAAAATTTGAGCTACTAATATATAAATGTATGTATGTATGTATGTATCCTAAAACTTTTGACATAGGCAACAGATTTTCACAAGATCAGTATCCTTTTGAAGCTCGACTCTTCAGATGACAAATACCGAAAATTTGGCTAAAAACATTAATTTCTTTCCCCTCAACTGGGCATTTTTCTACAGGGAGGGGGTCGATATTTTTGAAAGTCATCCCCTCTTTTCGATTATCTAGCATTAATTTAAACCTAAGTCACTTATGGTTTGATGGTGGTCATAACAGTAAAGACGTCACATTTTTCCCCCTTCATGGTACGGGTTTGAGCCTGCCTTCCTACTACCACATTTTTTTTTTTTTTTTAAAGTTTTTTTTGCACAACACACACATCTAAACACCCATTCTAGTATAACAATAAAGATAAAGATAGCACAAAGTTATGAAAGGAAATCAAAGTGGCTAAGAAGGTGGGATTTATAATGGCCACAGTTATTTATTTTTTTTTTTTAATTATTTAGGAGCTTATCTCTTTCCTTGAATCTGGAAATAGTTTTTCGCTCAAGCATAGGTAGCAAGGTGAGTTGAGGGATTTGCCTGTGCTCGTTTTCCTAAGAATGTCCCATTTAACAACTTGTGTTAGGTTTTGTTCTTTTAAATTCCCATATATTATGTGGCGAGTGATGTTCTGCTCTTGTATTATTAAAAGAACATTTATGACTGGAGAATCTCTCGAAAGTGTTACCAGCCATGCCAATATAGTATTGCAATTTATATATAGTACCTTGCAATTTTCTTCAGTAGTGATGGTTGCGTTGTAGACCACAGATTTGACCAAGCAATTGCGTTTAAGTGGGCATTCCGTGTTGTTTAAATAATTACATGATCTAATATTATGGAGTTCAGCTCTTGGTTGCTATTTAATATTTTACTATTTTTTTTTTTTTTCCAGGTTATTGCTACAACTCTAGTTTAAGAGTGTCTTTGTTCTATTGATTTTTATGTATTATAAAGTTGCGATTTCAAAAATAAAAAATATATCGATATGACTTGGGTGCATTAGCTGGAATCCGAAACCAAAATAAAATCTTAATAAAAAAAAAAAAAATATATATATATATATATATATATATACACACACACACACACACACAACTTGAGTTCCTTCATCCATAATCAAAACTTATGAATTCTTGATAAAATTATTTATAAAATAAATGACTTCAAGTGCCATCAGCTTTAATTGAAACCGCAACTAAATGAAGAATTCTTGGTAAAATTATTTATGACAACATAACAATTAAACAACCCGAATGTGTGACACAAAATAACACGCTATCGTATGAATACATAGATCAGCTTTCTCAAACTAGAGATTTTTGTGTTCACAGATTCCAGAACATAATTTCCAACCGTTTGTCCTTCGTACCATTCAATGACCTCTCATCTCCAAACAATTCCGGCACGGTCACATGTTTTAAGTTTCTTTTTCAATCCGTTATATACCAGCAAGGCCACTTGGTGTTGCCCCCGGCACAAATACTGTTATATTACAATCTTTTATTTCCACGGGGTTCAAACATACAAGTGGAATAATTTTTTAATTTTCTTTCAAGAGAAAACTTCAAATAGGAAATTAGAGGTATAATATAGCAGTGAATAATTTTAAATATTGTAATGAGTTCAGACGTAAGCAACTTGAAAAAAATAAAGTTCAAAACCTGATAGTGTACTCATGGCACAAAAGCGACAAGTATTTCTAAATACTGAACAGACCAACAAGATTTCCTAAAATATTTCTGCTTTTAATGATCCAAAATTTTGGAAGAATAGAAACAAGTTTTGCCAGCAAAACGACTGATGTTACTTTGAGGAAATGGAGGTTCTAGATAAGTTTGGCAACATCCCTAGAAGAGATATGGATATCATTAAAATATTTTAGTCACAGGGGGAAATTCCGGAAGTTGGTGGTCCTGATCACAAATTTAGTTTCAAATGCTGAGATAATCTAAGGACTTGATGGTTAGAATTTTTTTTCAATAGTTATTTTGCAGGATTCTTCTAAATAAATTTTGCTTCAACAAATCTATTAAAGTAAAATTTACTTAAGCCTGCAAAATAAAGCAGACTTTTGCATTTTCTATAATCCATTTGCAACAGTTTTTAAAAGGTGACTTTGGAATCATTTTTTCTATGAATATATAAAAAAGTTTTGAATTATAGCAAAATACACTTAGGAGTGAACGATCTCTCATAAGTTTGTCAATCCTTTCTGAGCATAAAATAGTCTCCACAAACACATTCCAAGTAATTAGGTCACATTCTGTAGTCGTCGAAGATGTTTTATGGCCAGTAATGATACTTAGTCAAAAAAACATTCTCCTTTTGCTATCTTAACACTTGACTTGGAAAAAAGTGTAGTATCTGTTTCCTTGATCAGTAAAAAATCCTTTCAGATATTGTTCCAATCCAGTGCCTCTTTAAAGGGACTTGAATTTCCCTAGATTAAAAGTGACCTTGTGTCTAACTCTGGTCTTGTAGAGGCAAGGAAAAACTTTGAGGAGCAGGCTCAAGTATTGCAATGTAAAGACCAGTTTTTATTGTTTACATCAACAAGAATGATATATATACCTTTTGAGTTTTACACCCCAGCCAAGTCAGGATTGCTACAGAGCTGCAAAAATGCACCATCATTTTCGGTCTACGAAACAACACGTCAGAGGGGAATTACAATACCAAGTTTAAATCTACCTGACAAAAATTCAGACAACGTAAAATAGCTCCCATCGATTTATTTGCATGGCTTTTGGTACTCTGATTGCCCTGACCTCAAACTGGATTTGAACGCATTACCAGAAGAATTGAATAAGAAACTTGTTTTGCATTTAACTATTCTTTTATTACAATAGAAAAATGCAAGCATGAAAATATGGTTAAGCTTAAACATGGTAAGGACTAGTTGTTAAAACTGGAAAAGAAAAGGACAAGATATTCTAGTAAAAAATTTATAATTTAAAATATTGCAGCATTAATTGATTGTTATAAATTAATTCTATTTATAACATTATATAATCAATTCTTAATGCTGCAATAAGTTATAAATTTATACTTTTTACTAGAAAATCTTGTCCTTTCCAGTTTTAACTAGTCCTTTACTTTTCCATGTTTTAGCTTAACCATATTACTTTCCATGCTCACATTTTTCTACACTATCAGTAAATTCACTTGTTCTTTGTTTAATTTCAGTCTTTCTCAGGAAATCTAATATTTTGTAAGGTGTTTCTTTTTCAAATATTGTTTTAAGGTTTTGTTCCTTGAAATATTTCGTACGAATATTTTCATATCTTTTACATTTCATTAATGTGTTTAATGGTTAGTGGTTGTTGGCAGATTTTGCATTGAGGGATACCTTCTGCTTTCAGAAGGTATTCATGTGTGTCTTGAGTGACCAATTCGGATTCTGGTGAATATAGTGTCTACTTTTCGTATTGGTATTATGGTTCTCTCTTGCCCAACATTTGGGTGTATTTCTTTAAGTTTGTTGTTTAGTTGTTCGTCCCATAGTTTTTGCCATTTTGTTTTTATGTAGTAGTTTATTTTATTTTTTCTATCCATATCAGCTTTGTTGCTTCTTTAGCTAGTTTGTCAGCTTCTGTATTTCCTCTTATTTTTTATTATTTAATTTAGATACATAATCTTGCCATGTTTCTCGTTTAGCTTTTTTGGTTATTTGTCGTGCTTTTGCACGAGCTTGGCGGTAGAGCTCTAAGTTTATTGAGGTTGGATTTAATCTGAATTTTTTTAGGGCTTTTTTCCTTTTCTTAATTGCTTCTTTACACTCTTTTGTGAACCATGGTTTGTGCTTGCTGTTTTTCTTTGAAGTTTTAGGGATTGTTTCTTCCGCTATTTTTATTAATCTTTGTGTAAATGTTGCTATTGGGTCAGGTTCCTGGAGTATTTCGTTATTTATTTGTGTTTGGCAGAGATTTCTGAATGTGGACCAGTCAGCTCTCTTTAGTTGCCATTTTGGTACTATGTCTTCTATTGTGGGTTTATTTGTTTTAATGAAAATTGGGTAGTGGTCACTACCACACTGTTCTTCATGGATATCCCAATTGAAGTCCATGTAGATAGTCGGAGAGCTGAGTGTCAGGTCTATAGCTGAGGTTGTTCCTGTAGATGGATGTAGGTAGGTGTGTTTGCCGTTGTTCAGTATACACATGTTTGTGGTTTCTAGTATGGATTCTATTATATTTCCATTATGATTTGGTTGTCTGTCTCCCCAAAGGTTGCTGTGCGCATTGAAATCCCCTAGGATTAATGATGGTGCAGGAAGCTGTTCGATTATTTGATTTATTTGAATTTTTTTTAATTTATATTTTGGTGGAATGTAGATTGAGCAAATTGTGATAGTTTGGTGTAAGGTAGCTCTTACTGCTATGGCTTGTAGTTCTGTGTTTAAAATGAGTTTTTCATGGGGTATTGTTTTCTTTAACAAAATGGTTGTACCACCTGTTGGTCTATGGTCTATCTGTGATCGGTTGATTTTGTTATATACTTCGTAGTCTCTAAGGGAGAGGTTTGAGTTTTCCATTAGAGTTTCTTGTAGACATACGATATTTGGGTTGTGATCTTTAATTAATCGTTTTAATTCTTCATAGTTGGATTTCAATCCTCTACAGTTCCATTGTATGGCTGTTATATTTTGAGTTCTTTTATTTTGTTCCATTTTATTTGTCTAGGGGTGTTTTGTTTTCTACTTCCATTTCCTCCAATGTTTCTTCGTTTCCTTCTCTTGAGGTAGATTGGGATCTGGATCCTGGTCCTTCCCTAATTCCTGCTTTATTGGGCGATGATGGTGTTGCTTCGCTTGGCTCTTCATTTCTGCTGTTAGGAGTTCGGGAACTGGAGTTTGCTCGGGACTGTGTATCCATTTTATTTTTTTTTTTTCCTTTTGTTTGGACAGTGATTGGTGTTGTGCTTTTTTGGGGGGGGCTTGCTTCGTTTCTCCCTTCCTCGACTTCCATTTCCAAGGAGTCCATAGATTTATCTGTCATTTGAGAGTTTTGTAAAGGGTCTTTTCCTTTTGTATTTGATCTAGATCTGGATATTGAATTTGATCTAGATCTTGGTTTTGATTTTGGTATAACTTCTGATGTTCTGGGCTCTTCCAACTTCTTAGTTTTATTATTTTTCTCACCGACATTTTTATTGGTGTTTTCATCCTCAACTTTTCTCAGTAGTTGAAATCTATTTTGAGTGTTCGTTTGTTGTGCGTTTTGTTTTTTATTTATGGTTATTTCTTTACTTTTTGGTTGGGGTTTTGTTTGTGAGTTTATAGTTGTGTTTTGGTTTATTGTTGAAGTATTGTTTATTGTATTACATTGAATGGTCATTATTTTTTTAAATTCTTCAAATAAACTTTGTTTCGTTTAAGAGCTTCGTGATAATGTCAACATTGCTATTGGAGTTTGATGCTATTGAATGTTGGTTTGAGTTATTGAAGTACTGTATATTTTTTTTTGTTATATCTGCATAGTTGGAGCTTTCTATGATTTTCCTAGCTTCGTTAAATGAAATGTTATTTGTGTACTTTGTTTTGAGTATTGCTCTTTCTTTTTTCCAGATTGGGCAGGTTTTTGAGTTTGCGTAGTGGTTTTCCTGGCAGTTTGCACATTTAGGTTTTTTTTTTGCAATCCTCATGGAAGTCTTTTTCACCACATCTTATGCATGTTGGTGACCGTGAACATTGGTCGCGATGGTGTCCATATTTTTGGCAGTTATGGCATCTTAGGGGGTTTGGGATGTATGGCTCAGTGTTGACTGTTAGGTAACCAATTTTGATTTTTTGTGGGATTATTGGTGTGTTGAATGTCAGAATGTATGTGTTGGTGAGTATAGTTTCGGAATTTTTCCTTATTTGGATTCTTTGTACATCTGTGACGTTTTGGGATCTAAGGTTGTCTTTTATTTCATTTATGGTACATAATGCAAGTTCAGAGGTCTTGATGACACCTTTACTTGAATTTAGTGTCTTGTGAGGATAAACTTTAATGGTTTTGTTGTCAAAAGTTTTCCATTTTAGCAGTTCCTCAGCTTGCTTTTTATTCTTTATTTGTGTTAATATTGTGCCATTATTTAGTTTTTAACCGATATAGGTTTAATACTTTGTGAGAGTATTTTTTTCGATTTTAAATGGAGAACTTTTGGTTATGGGTTGTTCACTGGTTGATTCCAATACTAGAAATGTTGGGAAATTCTCATTACTTGATATTGGTTCATTTTCAGAGTCTGAGTTTGAAGAATCTGATACTAGATCTCGTATTCTTTTTTTTTGAGGCTTGTTTGTATTCATAGAAGGATTTCCTTTTTTTTCATTTTTCCTGCTCCCCACCCGCCTCGGAGTCCTATTTGGGAAGTGTTGGGGGGGGGGGGGAATACCCTTTCGCCCCCAACCCAACAGGGATACAGGAAAAGTATACACTCCCTGCTGGTGGATCTAAGCATCTACGGTTCTTCAATTTTTCTGAAGGCCTCGTTTTCAGGAAAAAATTCAGATTTACAGCCATGTTTTCTCCATTGTCCAGCACGTTTGACCCTACAGCCACCGCTTGCTAAATCAGTTTGTATAATGTGGGCGTATTTTCTTGTTGTGTTTGTCTGATTTAGGGCTTGACGTGACCAGCCGATTGATCGGAGCGGGCCTCTCCGACCGCCCGTCTAGCCAAGGTAAGGACCAAAGTGGCGTGTTGGGAAGGAGAGGAACTCATATCTATCCTCTACAACCCTCAACCACCAGGATTCCGTTCCAAGGTGTCACGGGTCGCCACCCACGGCAAACAGTTGAACACCAGTAAGTCCATAACTTGTTTTACTTTACAATATAACTGGTGATCTATAAACTGTAATAATTGTTTGAAATTTAGTAAAAAAAAAAAAAACTGATCTAAATCACGGTTTCATTAATCCCAATCCAAAAAGTTAAGCTAATTTAAAAAAACATTTTGAAGTATTTATCTCCACCTTTCTGCTTTCCCATAGAAATTGCACAAACTTAAAACAAAAGTGACCAACTGGAGAATACACGTCATCTTTGGGGGTAAAAAAGAAGAGAATAAATAAATTGTAATTTCCATGAAGTATTTCTTTCTCAGAACTTCTGATCTGTGAAACTGCTTTCCAACATGCTACAACAGGATAGTTTTCAAATTCAATCTTAAATACTTGTTATATGAACTCCTATGATGAAGCCCTGCAGGGCTGACAGAATGAGAAAAATCTACCCACATTTGAAAGTCTAGATTTTGATGACAAGATGCACTCAAGAAATTTTGACTGAAAAATGAAAAGAAACAAAAGATTTTAATTTAAATATTTTTTTATTGGCATTTCATAAATCTTGTTCTAATCTTGAAATTCAATGAAGCAGACGAAAGAATTCATCTGGAATAATAAAAACATTTGGTTACATGGAGAATATTTAGAAAATTGTTCTACATTTTTTAAATATTCAAAGGGAAAAGATCTTATTTCCTCTTAAAAACATGATTTATAACTAACATTAAAGATTTATAAGTTTTTGGATGAAATAAATGCTTCGTAGTTCAGATGTTTTTGATTAAATGAAATCGATTAAAGATTTCGAATTTCTGGCAGATTCTGAAGTTTTAAACTTGTCCAATTTCAGATTGGAGTTTAATCTAAAATGTCAGATGTGAGACTAACTTTTGAATCAAAAGTTTGTAAGTCTAATTCGTTTGGTCCAAAAAGTTTTATTTCTAAAAATCATTGCATCTTTGAATTAAAAAAACTATTAAAGTTATTTCAAAAATTAATTTTAATTGAACTTTTAAAACCAAACTTACTATAATCATCATTATTTCTGTTTATCGAGAGTGAAAACAGTCATTAAGAAAAGATCTTAAAGAAAACGGCTGCGACAGCACAAGTGACACAACCTCGTTTAATAATGAAGGCAGAGATAAGTGGATAAAAATGGACATTTTTTAACAAGGATTTCATATGTGCAATGGAGGAATTCATGAAATGATTGAACATCTGAGTGGAAAAGGGTTGATGCCGGACCCGTTCTGTACACAATATAATATCAAGTCCCCTTTTAAGTGTCTTGGTCTTCAATCTTGGGAGCGAGGTAATAACGGATGTAACCCATGTCACTAATTTTATATTCCACAACTGTATAAAAAAAAAAAAAAAAATTTAAATAACATTTTAAAGTTTTAGATTTGTTTGAAGTTCAATATAAAGAAACAAATTTGGTAATGAAGACATAATTGAAAACAAGGCATGAAAAAAAAAAAAAAAAAAAAAAAACAAACCCAAGTTCAGCACCAAAATTATAAATATAGCAAATAAATGTTATTAAAAGGCAAGACAAGTTACTTTTCTATCTACAAGATTTTAATGGCTTTACTTTAAAACATTTAATCGGTTTGAAAATCAGTGTTAATAAAATGGCGGCAAGCTGACCCTTAAATACACAAGTTCGGAAAATGAGTTAAAACTAAAAAATGATACAAAATAGTTAGAAACCCATCCAAATAAGATCCTACTTTATCTGGTTGACACATGCATGCAGCACAATCAGATCCTTTGAATACAAAATTGTGATTGGCTACGAAGCAGTTGTCAATAGTCAAAAAAACTACTTGCTTGGTTGAAAATCGACTCAACACACAATGATTAAATTCATTAAGAGAAAGAGTGAGAGAGAGTGCATATTTCCATCTGCATAAAATAGTCCAGTCCGAAAAGTTATGCTGTGGAAAAAATTTACTCAAAAATACATCCAACTGAAACTTTGAACGGTTTTTAGAAACGCTCAGTTTCATACATGGTTTGAAAAAGAAATGTGACTTGACCTCAAATGAACTTTTCAAAGTCAAAAGAAACAGGATTTCATTGACATATGCAGCAAATAATGAATATCCGCAAAAGCACCCCCACCTTCCCGGCCGAAGAGAATTAATTATGCACTTTGTAATAAAATTAATGAGACATTTGATAAAAACTTGAAAAATTAGAAGTACACTCACCTAAGGGTACATCTTGAGACATGGATAGTGTGACCTGTGGCGATAAGGGCGTGGCTTTTGTAAAGAAATTTAGATAACGAAGGGCAAATGCCAGACTAACGGCTTCGTTCATTTGAATAATCACAGATTCTTCCTCTTTATCAACATTGTTACTTTGGGCAAGCTTGATGTTTCCGGTTCCCAAATCGCCAGTCGATGAAAACGTGACGCCTTCCTTTGTGCAACTGATTATTACAGATTCACCAATTTGACTCAAATCGCGACAAATTCGTTGGAATTCGACCGACGGCATCTTCACTACACAACTGTACTCCGTTTCCTGTGAATGGTTAAAAAGAAGTTTTATTTATTGCACATCAAGACAAAATAGATTTTAATCACCAAATTATCATGCAAGAAATATTAAAATAAGAAACAAGTAAAGAATTTGTAATAGAAACAAGAGTGGAGAAACATTTTTTCGTGGTAGATTCAGAATTTTTAAGAGCATCTTTTTGGGCTTCTTTCAAATTACAGAAAAAATGCATAATTCTTTATGATGTACTTTATTTGTCATGGAACAAACAAGTCATATTCCAAAAATTACTAAATCGGTCAAGTTTGTTTTTATACATAGTAAATTTTATGAAGTAAGGGGAAATTTTTCAAAAGATTCAAGGACGACAATTTAATTCAACCACAAGAATACTATAGAAGATTAAGTGACAAAAAACTTCCTGTCTTAAAAGACAGGCTGAAAAAGTCACCTGCATATTTTAGGTTAAGAAAAAAAAAAAAAAGAATTGTGCCTTTTTTTAAACATAAAATGTCCTTATTTTTGTGAATTTTACAAACATACAGAAAATGTTGCTTAAGTTACTAGTTTAAACAATGGAATATGGACCCCCCCCCCTTAAAAACTAACAATCATAAGTTTAATAACGTGGACTACATCTAAGTTTGCTGCTAACTTAGAGACACTGTCTGGGTGACACTCAACTTAATACAAGATATACTTACAGGAATTCCCAAATGTTCAGCATCCAAATCTATTAATTTTATTTCATAATCAGAAACTCGTTCTTGATCTGAAAATAGAAATAAACGACGCATTAATAAACAATCAATTTGGATTTTTTTTTTCAACTAATGAAATTTTTACAGAAACGTAAAATATATATATATATATATATATATATAATAAAATCGGCTTAAATGTGATGTCCATTGTTTCTAAAATTACAAATGTTAAATTCTCTTAGTGTCTTTCAAAAAAGATAACCGAATGACATTTCTTGGTTTTAAAAACTCCTGGACTCTAGGTCCAACAAATAGATTAGATACTTTTTTTTGGGGGGGGAGAGAGAGAGAGAGAGAGAGAGAGAGAGAGAGAGAGAGAGAGAGAGAGAGAGAGAGAGAAGCAACGACTTTACAGGACTTTATGGATAAATTTATCTTTAGTTGACCCTTGACAAATATTTTCGTTTACTAGCCAAAACGCTCTTGATTTTTGGAATATGACATCCTCGTTCTGTGACGATTATGTACCTAAAGTTTTTTCTATGTTTTTTTTTTTTTTTAAATAATTATAAACAAATTTGATGTTGATACTTGAAGGTATAAACATTCTAATTTCTTCAGATGTTTTTTAAGAGCCTTCGTTTGTTCTATTAAACTTTTGTTTAAATAATTTAACTGTTTATATTATATATGTGTGTGTGTGTGTGTGTGTGAAAAGATATTTTCCACTCAGGCTGAGTCTCAGCACTACTGAGCTTTGGAAGATTGTCAGTGAAAGAAATGCAACTGCCAAAAGATAAGCGTTTCATTATTTCTAGTCGCCACTGAAAAATCACTCGCATTGTAGAGCCACCTGTTACCTTTGATAAGCCATTGGACTCAAATTTACTTGGATGAATTAAAGTTCCAATGTGTTGATTCTACAAATAAGGTTTACCAAATGTACAAAAACTGTAAAAATGTCAAATATACTTACTTGCGGCTTCAAAAACAAATGTGACTGTATCGGCGTTGTCTTCGGCTTTAATGGTGATGCTGTCGTCATTACAAGCACATTTTAAAATTTTACACATGCTGAAAAAGATGAAAAAAAAGTTATTTTTAGTTAAAGATAATTCTACAAAGTTAAAGTATATTTTTATATAAAAAAAAGTTGGTAGTTAACCAATTCATAATTAAATCAAACTATTGGGGGGGGGGGAAAGACACACAAGCTAAAAACATCAAGTTCATATAATCTTAGGTGTGTCAACGACCTTACGAATGCGTGAAAAAATATTGAAGAATTTTGACCTACCTTTCCAAGCTTATAACTATTTGAAAAATGAAATTCAAAGACTAATTTTTCTTTAAATCAAGGGAGCAAAGACCAAAAAGAAAAAAAAAAAAAAAAAAAAAAGTTTAATAGGAAATTATGCCATGTTTTTTTTTTTAATCAGTTTTTAAAAAGATTTGAAAATAAACGAAATTTAACTTACATCGATTATAAAAAAATCGATATAAATTCCAAACTATCACTTAACTATAAAAATGTGTAGTTTCATTCCCCATTAAGAATTTATCCATATTTATATTTAAAATCCATTTATTTTTTTTAAATAAAAAAGAATTTAAACGCCTATTTGAAAAACGCGCCATGACAAAAGTACTTTACGTTTTTATCCAAAACCAGAAGTTTTTTTGGTATTATTATACAAACACCGTGACAGGGTTAGGGTTTAGGGTTAATTCGCTGTCACGGTGTTTGTATAGTTTTACCGTTTTTTTTTATTAAATTGTTTTGAACTACGGATGGACATGAAGTAAAAACCATACTTCGCGTTAGTTGTCTAGCCTTGTACATGAAGAATGTGTTTCCATTTCCATAGTTTAAAAAGTCAAATTTTACTTATAAGATTTTATCTATAAAAAAAAAAACAAAAAACTCATGGAATTTTTTCTCTCTCAAAGAAATAAAGCTTTGATTTATTAAATTTTCATTCTTTTTTGTAGAATGATTTTTTTGAAATATCTAAAAAATCAATGAAATAAGAACAAAAATATAATCCATTACTGGACAATATAAGCAAACATAAGTTTCCAATTAAAAAAGAAATTGTGAAAATTTGACTACAATATTGATCTGGCAACCCTAAGGACGACACGCTATTGTAAAGAAGCACCTGACAATTCCTGAAATTAGTGTTGCATTTTTCCCTTTTTATTTTTGTTTTTAAAACTTGTTTAAAACTTAGCTATATTAAAGTAGTTAAACTTTTTATTTACAATTAATCAGAAGTGACTTTTCCCTCGTGAAGCCCAAATATCAGTTTGTTATATTTTTGTAATGTTTTGCGTTGCTTTCAGCGTCTTCTGCCCACACTAAAAAAAAAAAAAAAAGTCGACGCCATTCAACTTTAGTATACTTTTTAAATAAATGCGCGGCCTAGCATCGAATGTTCGCAAAATTGTTTTTCTTTCTACACTTGCTCACGGTCATCTCCCTCCCCAGATACGATTGTAAGAATTTGTTAATTTTCTTTTTTAGGTGTTAATTTCTAATTTTTTTCCTCATTGATAGGTTTATAATAGTGGGTTGATGAGCAGAAATCAGAAGCTCACAGTATTAATGTGTTGAAGTCATTCAGCCTGATCTACATCAATGATCTCAAATCACATCCCAAGATCATTCGCAGACATTTATGCTGACGACATTACTATCTTTGGCAACACAAAGGCCGTAAATGACCAAGTCCTGATTCTCTGATCTTGAGCACGTGGTGCAACTGGTGCAATGGGGGAAAAAAGGTGGCTGGTTAAATATTAATGCATCTAAAACCAAGCTTCTATCTTTACATCAACGCTCTGATCCCCATCTGGTATCAATTGAAATGAATGACTCGTCTTGGGGAGGCCTCATGTCTTGACAAGCTTTTAGGTCTGACCTTTACTCCTGATCCGAGGTAGTGGAACACATGCATCAAATCCGTTGCCAAGGCTGCTGGAAAAATGATGGGATCGTTCTCCCGCTCCAGTAGGGATGGAGCATTGGAGCATTGTCGCCACATCTGGGCAGGAGCTGCTTAGGCTAAGCTTAGCTGCTAGAAGCAGATTATCCTGCCTTGACAGAATTAAAAATAGACTTCGCAGCCTCAGAAGGGACCTCCTTTTCTCTTCCCTGCAACCTCTTTCCCACAGAAGAGACATGGCGAGCCTGTCTCTGCTTTATCGTTATTTTCATGGCAAGTGCTCGTTCGAGCTCCAATCTAGGGTCCCACTGGCCTGACTGTCACGAAAAACACTAGTATCAATAATTTCCATTTTATCTGTCTAAACCTAAACGTACATTCCATGAACAAGGCTTCCTTCTTAGAAATGTATGCCTATGGAACTAGTTTCCCTGCTTTCCAGCTGACTACAATATGGTTGTCCCTATTTACAATGACAGAGACACCAGGGTCGTTTTTTAATGTGGAGAAAAGGAACAAAAATAAAAATGGTCTCAGTCGTGAAGGATTTCTCCACCGACAGAACAAGAAATTGAAGTGCAGCATCTGAAGGACAGATACTACACTTTGATCTTGTCCCGGATTGCCGAGAACAGCGAATATGGTTGTCCAACGTGAACAAATTTTTGCCGAGCCATCCCCTTTTTATCCAATTTACCAAATTCCCACTACTATATTTTCCCATTGACTACTGTACACTCTAAGCCTAATCGGCACTTCTCCATGTCAGTGACATGAGGTGAACGTGTGTATTTTAGTTTTAAAAACCGTCAACAGATATCACTTATCAGCCAAAGAACAGGGGTCGATAACTTCCTTTTCTAAAAGGTGTATGCCAACTAAAATTATATTTTGCTACATTTTTATACAATCTTTTTGTACAAAATAAAAATTCTTAAACCAGTTTCATGTTAAAATAAAAATGTTTTTATTTTATTTTCAGTTCTTTTCTCATTGAAAAAAACTTGGGTAAATGTTACCTTACGCTAAAACAGAACCCCAAACCACTTATTTTTTTTTTTGTAGGGGTATTCCAGGTCGCTGACAACGAATCTGGTAATCAAATCAGTCGCAAATTTACTGTTTGCACGGTATTTCCAAGAATCAAATGCATTCACTTTATGGACACTTTTTTTTTAAGGAGGAGGAGGGGGGGGACTGCCTGTTTGTTTTTCGTTCTTTTGGAGGGGGATACTCAATTAAAGAACTTGTATAGTTTCAGAACAGGCGCTTATGCAGTTTAATTAACCGTTTTAACGTAAGCTACCAGAATGTAACTAAAAAGTGAGCACCCCTTTCAAATGTCGAAATGATTTCTTTTTCAATTTTTTTTTTTTTTTTGGTATTTTTTAGATTAGGTCCACCTCCACAATTCTTTTAAATGACAGTTATCGAGATATAAAAAGTTGTATTATGCATTGTATTCTTTGGCGGCCATCTTTTTTACGCGCGTGCAGTGTCAGTCATAGATGAATAGATTTGTTTATGGCGCGCGCACGCCGTTAAAAAAAGATGGTCGCCAAATTACAGATTACAATGCATAATACAACTTTTGGGTTTGTATTACTGTACACAGATTCGAAAAAGTTGTCAAAAAACAAATACGTAACAAATAAATGTTATCAAAGGCAAGATAAGTTACTTTTCTACCTAACTGGATATATTTTTTGTGTTTTTATTCAATGTAACATTTATTCAGCTCGAAAAACAATGTTTACCGATGTATTCGAAAATTCAAGATGGCGTCTTATTCTCTCTTTAACACGGTAAGTGTGGGAAAAGATGTTATAAATAAAAAACCGAATAAAATACTGTTAAAAACTCGCTTAATATATGTTACCGTGACATAGGTTGACATATATTCGGCGGGTTTTTAATAGTATTTTGTATAGTTTTTTTTTTTTTTTAAATTTTTTATTTATAACACCTTTTTTCATACTTACGGTGTTAAAGAGGGTGTGAGACGGCGTCTTGAATTTTCCAATACATCGGTAAACACTGTTTTTCGAACTGAATAAACATGTTAAATTGAATAAAAACACAAAAAATATATCCAGTTAGGTAGAAAAGTAACTTATCTTGCCTTTGATAACATTTATTTGTTATATATTTTTTTTTTGACAACTTTTTCGAATCTATGTGTACAGTAATACAAACCAACTTTATATCTCGATAACTCTGCAAAATTTCAACGCGACTTTCGTATTCAGCATAGTCGAAAACCTATAAGTCATCTACTTAATTTGCCCCCCCCCCCTCATAATCTGGTTAGTGTCCAATCAATAATAATCCAGCGAAAAATCTCCAAAACTTATCAGTATAGAAATTACAAGTGTTTTTGTAAATGTGAAAACTTTAGATCAATTTAAAAAAAAAAAAAAAAAAAAAGTTTGTTTCCAGTAATTTCGCTGGTTATGGATCCGGTCCATTGAATCGTGCTTTGTTTTAGATACGATTGTCAAGTTATGCCATAAAAATTGAATTTATCGAATTATTTTTATTATTAAAAGAGGGCGTACTCACGCATAGGTACCTATTTACAATGCCTCCCCACGGGACAGAGTTACACACCAGGGTCGGTTTTTAACGTGGAGAAAAGGTACAAAAATTAAAAATGGTCTCAGGCGTGAAGGATTTCTCCTCCACTGAAAGAACAAGAAATAGAAGTGCAGCATTTGAACAGATCCTACACTTTGATCTGGGCCACAATGGTAGTACTCATGCATAGGTAATACCGTATTGAAATAGTCAAAACAGCCCCCCCCCATTTCAGTAATGTCCGTACAGTAAAAACCTAGAAAAGGAACTGAAGTTACAATAAACGCAAAGATTTATGCCGATCCACATCACGAAGACAAACTATCGCTTCATTCAGACGTCTGACCAGAATTAGTCGCCCCAGGATGACTAAATAAATAACAAAAGCTAAATAAATAATAGCTGGATCCATATTGTACGAAAGCTAAAATAAATTATTATGCAAACTTGTCAAGACATGTTTACACAAGTTTGTATAACAAAATTAGAATCTTACGCAATATTGTTTCACCATCAAAATTGCGATCACGAAATACTTGCAAAATTATGAAATTGTTATTTGGAATATTTATAAAAATAAATGGCCCGAATGTATAAGCACCTCTCCTTCCCCATTCGGGCTTATTCTATAACTTAACATGGGGGATCACAAATTATAACGTTCTATTAAATTTTTCGGCGCTTTTATACTATTACGACGAAATTTCGGAAACCGTAATACTGAATTTCATATGTAAACGATGGTATCTACGTATTCCTCGAATTTTTAATTTTAAATATTACGAAAATCGATAAGGAAGATTTTAAAAAATCGAATTTGATGAAAACGATCGTAAGACACATGAGAGTTCAAAAGAGGTAATAATTTAAAGTTTGTCGCAATTTTTTCACCTGCTATCACGATTAAAATTGTTTTGAAATAATCCAGAAAAAAAAAAAAAAAAGGCTAAATTGGCGAAATTTGGCCGAAAAAGTCGATGTTCGCAAAATGAGGGATCGATTTATTAGAACGTTGTATTAGAAACGAGCACCCCCTTAAAAAAATGTTAACATTTTATTTAGTACTAGTGCACTTATTGATCCGTGCTGAAATACCGTTATTTAAAAAGCCATTATTAACATGGGGAGGGGATAGTGCTTCGTAACAATTCTATACTTTCTTTACAATTGAATAAAAAAAAAAAATAGAAACGTTAATTAAACTTGGAAATACGATTTTAAAAAATAGCGCGGATCAGTAAGTGCACTAGCACCATTTTTTTTTTTTTTTTTTTGATAATCTGGAAGTTTTGGAATATTTTTACGACCTGCCTTAACGTCGTATAAACACCCCTAACCTTCCCATGTTAGCAGTGCTCAATCCGAAAGCAGTTCACGGTTGGGGGGGGGGGATATATGCCGCTGGGGCAGGTTGTAAATAAATAAATACTGATTTTAATTGATAGTTAAGATTAGAAAAACGGGGTTAACGTATAAAATTATTCTTTATATAAAATTTTCTTCATGTAAATAGGTTAGAGAAATATGCGCCAAAAAAATTAAGTGAAGATAAGGAAAACAATCCCCCCTCCCTCCTTTCTCTTTTGTGAAATATCGCGGGAAATTTGGGATTTACATAATCTCTTTCAAACAAACAAAAAAATAAAAAACCTGGGTTTTATCTTTTTTTTTTTAAAGAATAGTTTGAATTGCTTTTCTTTTGTAAAGAAACAGGAAATCAATTTCAATTAATGCCAAATTTGGCGGGAATAGAATCCCTCCATTTTTCGACCCAAATTCACAAAAAACTTAAAAGGATTAATATTTCATAAGTTTAGCAATAGATTAATTGTAGATTTTTTTATGAATTAGAGAATAGAGTGATCGAACGTTTTACTTTGGCTTAAGTGTATAAAAAACTGATTTTACCAAGATAAATATTAACTCTAGTTAGATATTTTTAGCCAAAATTTAGAAATAAAAATTTTGCTAATATTCTAAACTTAGTTTTACAGCTTAAAAAGCTTTTAGTGTCTTTGCAACTAAGGAATTTACGGATAGTGCATTTTTTTTTTTTTTTTTTTTAACTTTTTTAATTTGCTTTGTAAAGAATAGTTAACACCTTCTCCAAGCAGCATATGCACCAAATTTCTATATACTATTTTAATATTTATTTTAAAAATTACTAACTTGGTATTAGAACTTTTTCAGTGTTAAGAAAGTTGTAGAGCTAATATAATTAAATAACGGATTTGACAAATGGCTTGACCTTACCTTGGCAGGTTCATTCCCATTGATAGATTTCTATCACATCTGTATGTATCGAAACCATCGGAACGTAACAAAAGCGATACAAGACTGACATGTGAAGAGTCCATGGCTTGGAGGCTCATTCCAGTTGAATTGCAGTCCCATGGAACTTCGTTTAAAAGATCTTTTAAAGCCTCGAGAACTTTCTTAAAAAGTGAACCTTGAACAAGTCTGGCCTCAAACATATTTGCTTCTAGTATTTGACTAAGTAATTAAAAAAAAATAAGTACAGTAACTGTTGAGATTAGATAAAGGTTGAAGTTACGAGTGATGCGAACTACGGAGCAACGAGCGCAAAACTGAGGAATTCTCGCGCCAAACTTGCACAAAACTCAAATTGCAAATCTCGCTTTTTCTTTTTTCTTTTTCTCGCGATATCACGTGACATGAACGAGATTTCGAGAAATCGGTTGTTGGCGTTGGAGTGGTAAGAGGAGATAACTCTCATAAGGAAAACAAAAATGTCTGCTGCTGACCTACGTTAATAAATAAGAAGAAAAGATAAACCGGACAGGAGTAAGTAATTTCTTATTCACCCACTTCTAAATAAAACATTACGAGTCATTTATTTTCTTACCTAGACTGTAATCAATTACAAGAAAAAGTTGCCGCAGCATGTCAAGTTTTTGAACAATAATACTGACCGATTTATGGTTACCTATTCCGTGTCTATTAATAATAGATCTTGTACGTGCAAAAATGAATGGCAGATCCCCAAAACATTTTGACATAACTTTAAAATTGACCAAAATTCAGAAAATCAACTAATTTCAAATAAAATTTACAGTATTTATTAATTAACGAGCACCAAATCTAATGAGTGCTAGTGCAGAGAGTGATCCGCCGCACTATTTTTTAAATCGTATTTCCAAGTTTAATTAAAGTTTTATATGTTTTTTTATTCAGTTGTAACTTACAACTTGTAAGGATAGAATAAGTACAAAACACCCCTCCCCTCCCCATGTTAAGAATGGCTTTTTAAATAATAACGTTATTATTTACGTCCGGATCACTCTCTGCACTAGTACCATCTAATGGTTATTTTTTTAAAAATCTTATTGAAAATATAATAACTTCTGTAAACAAAAAACAGCTTTTTATAGAACTATTTCGTGATCGAGATATTTTTTAATATTCATTATTAATTGAATATTAATTGAAATAAAAGAAATTTAATTACAGGTGCTGCTTCTAAAAACAAATAAAGAAAACTCGGCGCTTAGTCGACAAATCGATTTTTTAAATATATCGTTTAAGCAAAAACAATATTACGTACTAAATTGTCATGTCGAAAATAGTAATATAGCCAAAGATTACGAAAATTCATCGAGTAGAACACTAACACTGCTGTTATGATTTTAGTAAAAAATTAAAATAAAAATGTCTATCATTATAGACAACAAATATTGCAGCCATTGAACAAGTAATCTAAAATATTCCTTTCGGGGTTATGTCCCCTGCGTGTAGATTCATACTGTCTACTTTGTAACGTCTAAGAAAAATGCAATTTTACCCAATCTATAAACAACTTTCTACTCCATGATTTTTCGTAATTTTTGTATATATTACTATTTCCGACATAACAATTAAGTACGTAATATTATTTTTCCTTAAAGCGACAGACTTGGGGGGGGGAATAAAAGGTCTGTTGACTGTATCTTAAGAAGCAAAAAGCAGTGCTTCTTAGAAGCACCGAAGGGCGAAGAATCTATATGATATCTGTAATTGGAAAAACCATACTCCAAAACTCATATAAATTGATAAAGTAGTTTTATTTTTAAATTAGAAAAAATTTTATGGCTAAACTATGAACGACGATCCAGCTACGCCATTTTGAAAACGGTCTAAAAAAAGAAGGGAGATAACTCCAAATAGTTCACATTTTTGTGAGATTTTAGAAAGCAATTCTTAACAGAGATTCATTCGACAAATTCAAATTCGCTTATAAATTATTTTCTTTATTAAAATAATACTAATTGATCAAACTGCATGATTTTTTATGTACAATATTTTCTTTCCGTCACAAGTACGTACAATCATACAGATTTTTCGGTGCTTTCTGCACTCGTATAAATGGAGTTTTCAGATAAAAACAAAAACAAAAAAACAATGGTTTCAACTGATTTTTTTGTCAATTCTAATAAGTTACATTGGTAGCTTCCAAATTATGCAGCCGAAATTGCCTGAAAAAAAAAAACAACTTTAATCGTGTTAGCAGGTGAAAAAAATGCAGCCATCTTCTTTAAATCGAAACGGAAAATTACCTCCCTTTTGAACTCTCCTGTCTTAAGCAAATACGATCGTTTCCTTCAAATACTATTTTCTTTAATGAATAATTTTCTACCTTATCGGTTTTCGTAATTTTTGGATATAATCATCTTTGAAAATATGAGGAATACGTAGATACCATTGTTTTCATGTGAAATTCAGTATTGCGATTTCCGAAATGTCGTTCTGATAGTGTAGAAGCGCCAAGATTTTTTTTTCTTAACGCCTAGTATAGTACCCGCCGTTGCCTAGTAACATGAATAAGAAGAAAATTGTTTTTTTTTTTTTTATCCGTGTGTAACTTTAACAAATAGTTCAATCTATAAAAGTGACCTTGTCTAAGTGCTAAACTGTCTCTAACAAACTACTCTGTTAATTTTGGGTCTACAGGCTTGAATCTTGATATATAGAGGAATAAATTCGAATTAGTTTTTAATTGGTAAAAATACCTGCTAAAGGAGTCAAAATTGAAAAAAAAAATGTAATTAAGTCGACTAAACGTGTTAACTTCTACGCATGCGCAAATATACATTTTTACGTTTAACAATGTTCTTTTTTATAGGCATATGGACTTAGCTCAGATGGTAACAAATAAGCTATATGTTTTGGTTTCGATTCTGGTTGATGGCACCCAAATCATTTTTTTTTTTTCTTTCTTGTTTTAACTTTTGAAATCACTACTCTAGGTTGGGTACTATATAATAATAAATAGAGAATTGTCCATATAATAATAAATACAAAATTGCATAAATCAAAATATATTTCAGCGTATTTTTCGATTGGCCAATGACGGGCAACCTGTTTAGCAAATTGCAAAGTTGACTGACTTTTTGACTTAGTTTTAAGGTTGTTTTTGGAAACGAGTATTAAAAAAAAAATAAGTCTATCTTACGCAATCACAATTTCTTTATTAATCTCGGTTTTAGTAACTGTAAGGAATTAATATTACTTTTTATTTTATTTTTTATTTTTTTTGCCGCCACCGGATCTAACTGTATCTTGTGTAGTTTCTAGCTTTTAAAAGACACACAAACTGAATTACATTTCTTTCAATAATAGAAGATAAAATAGTTGGTGAGGAGGCGGGTTACAGTTTTTATAAAATTATGTACAGACGATAAACTATATATATATATTTTAATCATGATATGGTGAAAACAGTGAACGTTTTGGAGTTAATATAAAGATAGTATTACGCATTAGTAGAGGGAAAACACATTTGAATACTTTAGTACATCACCTTATTTTCAATATGGTATCATACAGGAAACAAGCCGATAATACTAGCATATTTACTCATTTATAAAGTTTTTTTTTCTTTCAGATTTCATGCGCGATACTAAATTGATTTTTAACCCCAAAATATTCAGTATATCATGATCTTTAAAAAAAAAAAAAAAACATTTTATCACCTCTTTTGAAAAATCATAACCCGCCTCTAATCTAGACCTTTTACATGATTGTGAGTCCCTATTTACTTCCCCACAAGGACAAAGATACAAGGTCGGAATTATATGTAATATTCAGCTCCCCAAAAGAGATACTTTGGATTGGGACAAAAATACAAATTTAAATTGCTAAAGTAAAAAAAAAAAAATCTCCTATACAACTTTTTAGATGGTGAAACTAAACTCAAAGTGAGTGGTCTTTATTCTTGGATCAACGTGTAATATCTGTTCTATAGGTCAGTTAATGGACAGAACATATATTACACGTTGATAACAAGACCACTCACTTTGAGTTTCACCACCTAAAAAGTTGTAAATTTTTTTTTTCTTTTTCTATTTTTACCTATTTCTTTCGTTGGCCTAAAAAATTTTTTTTTTTTTTTTAATCTTATATTTGTGTTTAAAACCTAGAAAACCTTCTTTGGTACTTGTGCACTTTTGCCACCGTGCTGTGCTGAACATTATTATTTTGAAAGCCATTCTTAACATGGAGAGGGGAGAGTGTTTTGTAACTATTCTGTGCTTCCACATAATTTAATAAAAAGAAAAGATATCGTGAAGCTTGAATTTAACCTGGGAAAAAAAAACTATTTAAAAATAGCGCGGTAGCAAAAGTGCACAAGCACCCTTTCTTTTTATTATATCTGAGAGTGAAACAGTTAATTTTATTTAATTCTGCTTTAAAAAAAAATGCGAAAAGCAAATGTTTTATTGAATCAATGTGATTTTTTAAAAAAATGTCTAAATAAAACGCAGTTGGTTGAAAAGTATGACGTTTTGGGCATCGCACCTAAAAAAGATGAAGGAAGCTCAACCTTAAAAAAAAAAAAAAAAGATGCTGCCAATATTTTTCACGTTTGCCACTGACGACAATGATGTAATTTTTTGATGATCTATTTTTAAATCAACTACATCCGAAGTTCTTTCATTTTATAAAAGTGTTGCAAGGAAGGATGCTAACAATAATACTAGTATAGTACTACTATTAATGATAATAATGAATAAATAATCAAAGCAAAGTTTTTTTTGTTTTTTTTTTGTAATCATGCAGAATAAACGCCACGCATTTTTTTTTTTTTTAATTAAAATAAGATTTTCAAGTTAAATTCAATTTTTTACGCTATCTTCATTACGTTGTTAGGTGAAAGCACAGAATAGTTACTTCATCCCCATGTTAAGAATAGATTTCTGAAAATAATAACGTTATTATTTCAGCACGGTCCGTATTTTAGATAAGTACCTTTTTTTTATATCTAAAATATACTGAATCGACCTGATAAACAAATATAACAAAATCGGTCAATATTTTGTTGTAAAAATATGAGAACAAACTTGTAATACTAAGTTAAAAAAAGAAAGAAAAAAAATAGACTCATATCCTGGAGATTTGCTTATTGCAAAATAAAAATGATCAATTTTGACTACTTTTTTGTTACTTTATTTTAATTGTTAATTCAACAACTCAGAGACAGAAAAATAAAACCAGTTTTCAGAGTTTTGTTTTGTTTTCGTTCAATTTAGAATAGGGGCGCGGCGCGGTCAAAGAATACTTTTCTTAGATTTGAGAGACGAAAAATAATGACACTTGCATTTTTAGCCTGTAAACTTTAATTCGAGTTCGAAATGACTTAAATCAACAGTTTAAATGTTGCAAACACATTTTAATATTTGTGCTGAGTAAACTCCCAAATTAATTAACTGATTATCATAAATTTTCTAATAAATACAACCTCTAAACGATTGCCCATCTACTAGATGTGCTATATTTAAGATTTATGTAAAAGGTGTAGGTCCGGAAACCTTTCGTGAAAATCCAGATATTTACGATTTTGATATTTTTAGCCAAAGGAGTAGATATATGTATGTGTGTGTAAATATTTAACCGATAAACTCTTAAACTGCTGGTCACATAACATTGAAATAAACAGAAAATAGTAATCATACACCAAAAATGGTCTTTGTTTGGATTAATGAATAACGCGTACAGACATATATCGACAAGTTGAAATGGAAAATGTCCATTTCAACTTGCCCATATATTTCTATTACTGTTGTGCATACGCAAATTCATTCATACCTTGAAGTGATTTATTTTTAAATCAAATCATAGGGAACGCGGCTAGAAATGTTTTGGTTTTGAGTCTCTGTGATGGCATTTGTCATTTTTTGCCACTGCGCTATTTTTAAATAGTTTTTTTTTTTTAATTTTTTTTTTTTTTTTTTTTTGGTTAAATTCAAGCTTCACGATATCTTATTGAAATTGTTCGATGGAAGTACAGAATAGTTGCAAAACACCCTCTCCATGTTAAGAATAATAAACGTTTTTTAACTTTTGGAATCAGTATTATATATTAGGCACACTATAATATTCAATAGAGAATTGGCTCTGAAATAATAAATACAAAATCTGAATGAATTAAAATATATTTAAGCGTATTTTAGGATCGGGCAAAGCCCCCTCCCCCACCGCAAGTTAATATTATTAACTGAAATGTTTGGAAATATTTATTAATAATAAATGTTATTAGTTACCGATACAACGATATCTTTTTAGTTACTAAAAAGATATTTCTTTCTTTAGTTTTTTCTTGCTAAACAAAATCCAAAGTCGAAAAGAACAAGTTGGATGTTGAAAATGTACGCAATCGAAGAAATAAGTAAAATTACACAAATGATCTGAAATGAAAGTTTTGTATTAAAATAAAATTACCCTAGTTTTCGAAGCTATATTATGTGAAAATACGAAGTTTTCTTTCTAAAAAAAAAAAAAAAAAAATGAATATAAAATTAAATTTTAGTTGATATTTTGTTATGTTGTTAATTAAATCGTAAATTGCAATGAAATTTGAAAATTACAACTCCAATAATAGAAATGACGGGTCGTTTCAAAAATGATTTTGGGACACTAAAAACAAACAAAAACAGATGACATTTCCTTCTGACTCCCGCGTGTTTTTTTTTTTTCTTTCTTTTTTATCACGCGTAAAAAATTTTTCCCCGCTTGGCGGGAAAAGAATTGCACGATTTTCATAAAAAAAATCTGTCTCACAAATTTGTATCATCATCATCATAGTGAAATTATGTCTTTTTTTGCAATCAATTTTATAACAAAAATGTTAATTTTTTTTTTTTTTTGTAGAATCGTGACAGTTTTAAAAAACATGTTTTTTTTTGTTTTTGTTAATGAGCCATAATACTTGATATCTGTCTATAAACTTCAATTCTAGATAGAATTGTCTTTCTATCGAGACTCTTAAAATTAATTTTGAATGTCAATGAGACGCCATAAATATAATATAGCTATTTATTTATTTAATTTTATTTATGTAAAGGTTTTTCACTCTACTCTTTCGTTTTTTCAAATGATTTTTTACGGTATTTTTAGTTTATTAAATTGTTAGGGAAAAGTACAGAATGGGTAAAGGAAACCCATCCTCCCCATAACGTTATTATTTAGAAAAAAAAAACATTCAAGATCAAAGTGTAGTATCTGTTCTTCAGATCTACACTTCAATTTCTTGTTCTCTGTCAGTGGAGGAGAAATCTTTCACGACTGAGACAATTTTTATTTTTGTTCCTTTTCTCCACATTAAAAAACGACCCTGGTGTCTAACTCTGTCCCGTGGGGAGGCATTGTAAAATAGGAACATGAGGAAGAGCAACCGGAAGCGAAGTGAAGACAATAACCGTAAAGATAACCATTTTGAAATTATAAATAAAAAAAAATGTTTGCCATAGCGATTTCTTTGTGACGGTGGAAATTCAAACATAATTTTTAAACCTTTTAAACTTGATTCAAAATTAATTTCTGGCCAGAATTAAGATAGATCTGCCAAAGTATTACAAAACTTTTTCATGCTCTATGCCGACTTTTATTTCTCTATAAAAGAACTCGAATGCCTACTGAACATTGTCTTTGAGTCCCTAAGGTCTCTCTGTACATGGGTTTGTCAGAAAAACCTGACGCGAGGACACTTCTGACTAAATAAAATAAAGTATTCGATGCGCAAATAAAATCTCCTGTCTATGGCTACCATACACTGGCTTATACAAGGATTGGTGCACCTTCTCTAAGTGATGTTACCTATAGTAAACAGCACTAAGCTAGATTCTCCACCAGACTAGATGAATTCTTGTCCTGAAATCCAGTAATATTGAAAGACCAAACAAAATATATACTATAACATAGTTAACTGGTCAATAAGTGACAGGAAGATTAATGTTCCTAACTTCTTTGCTAACTTTGAGATGTAAAGGAGACTTTAATGGAATATTTGAATATCCATGCATCTCATATGGAGATCAGGTGTTAGCCCCATGGAGGGCTGGAGGATCCTTGATTTTTGAAAATTTTGACAAAAAGAAAATGGAGAGTTTTCATCATTGTTCTGTAAAAGCAATTTTCAATTGATTTGGAAGAAATCTCATCAGTTTTGAATCCCAAATTCGCCATTAAATGGTTCCACATCACTGATTTATGAGAATGTTTTGAAAATTTATCTGAACAAAAAGATTTAGAGAAAAATTGCATTTTTCTGCTTTATTGTTACTTTTTTTTTTTTTGTGTGTGGCATTTTAAAGGAGATTGTTGTTGTTTGAGGAGCTTAACTTTGATCAATTGACATGCAATGCAATTTGACAAAAGTCAAAAAAAAAAAGAGGGGAAAAAGGAAAATATATAACAAATAACTTTTACCAAATGCAAAAGAAAAATTTTTTTTTCAACCTGCAGTTTTTTTTACTTGTGAAACTTTTTGTTCATTTCAATGTTTGATAACCTTGTTTAAAAATGAACAACTACGTTAGGCTGAAAATTTTGATATATTGGAACTTATCTATATATATAAAAGCGAAAATGTGTGTGTGTTTGTGTGCACTTTTTTTGTATGTACAGCAAAGGCTTTTTTCGGGGGGGGGGCTCGAGGAGGTTTACCATTTGTTTAAACTTTTTATATACTCCCTAGGTACGATTTGCGAATGGACGTCGTGTTTATCTTTTATTTAAGCGACTTTTAGTTTATAAAATTCCTGCTTTCTGTCTTCTCGCGTGTTTGGCTTTTTCCTATAAAACTGAAACTGGTTCGAAATAACAGCTATTAACTGGCCTTCGTGACCAGCAGGTGTTGAAGGCAATCAGTTTTGATCACTGTGGGGAATACCCTTCATATCAGACAATTGCTATTAATTAAGACATTGCTAGAGTTCCCCCCTCTTGGGAGGAGCTGATTTCTCCCATGATGGCGGAAAGCTGAAAGCTTAACTGGCTTACAGTCAAACTTAAGTGCGTGATTTCATTTCTTCTTCTGCGTGAACTCATTCACTTTCTACATGTCAGCTTTTTAATCACTAAATCAGAACATTTTTCACTTCCTGTCCCGTCGTGGCCAAGCGGTAAGATGTCCCGTTTTTGTCTCAAGGCTTCGGGTTTGAGCCTACCTGCTTACTACAGCTTTTTTTTTTGCTCAACACAAACCTACAAACACCCGGTAAATGCAGGGCAACCACGCTAGTTTATAATATATAGGGCAAAAATCTGTTTAAATGTATGTATGTTTGTTTGTATGTTTGCCTAAAACTTTCGCCAGAGGCGACGGATTTTCACGAGATCGATATCAGAAGCTCACAGTATTAATGCTGGAGTTCCTCAGCGGTCCATTCTGGGCCCAACTCTTTTCCTGATCTACATTTAATGATCTTCCAAATCACATCCTTTCATCATTCGTAGACATTTTTGCTGATGACACTACCATCTATGGTAGCACATCTAAGACAGTAAACGACCAAGTTCTCTCCGATTCTCTCTCCTCTGATCTTGATCACGTTGTACAATGGGGAAAGGAGTGGCTGGTTACTTTTAATGCATCTAAAACCAAGGCTCTCGTCTTGGTGACACCTCAAGTTTTGACAAGCTTCTGGGCTTGACCTTTACTCCTGATTTTAAATGGAATACGTACATCAAATCTGTTGCCAAGGCTGCTGGAAAAATGGTTGGATCCTTCTATCAATCCAGTAGATATCTAACTGCTGATGCAATTCTCTATCTATATAGGAGTCAGGTACATCCAAGGATGGAATACTGTTGCCACATATGGGCAGGAGCTGCTAGAAAGGACTTGTCCTGCCTTGATAGGGTTCAAAATAGACTTTGTGGCCTCGTGGAAGAGATGTCCTTTTCTCTTCGCTGCAACCTTTATCTCACAGAAGAAATGTTGGGAGTTTGTCTCTACTGTATCGTTATTTTCATGGAAAGTGTTTGACTGAGCGTCAATCTATGGTCCCCCCTCGCCAAACTTTCACAAGAAACACTCGTCTAACTGAAGACACTATCAAAAATTCCCTCCACTCTTTATCTGTGCCTAAACCTAAACGTAGATTCCATGAACAAAGCTTCTTTCTTAGAACTGCACGCCTGTGGAATTGTCTTCCGTTTTCCTGCTTTCCAGCTGTCTATAATATGGTTGTCTTCAAATCCAACGTGAACAAGTTTCTGATGAGCCATTCCACTTAAGTTAACAAATTTACCGAACTTCCATTACTATCGATTACTATATTATCCTTTTGTCTACTGTACACTCTTTAACCCGTATCCTTGAGCGGCCTCTCAGCCTTGATAAGTGGTGACGCCTATGTAAAAAAAAAAAAAAAAATCATTTTGAAGCTCAACCCTTCGGACAACAAATATCGAAAAATTGGCCAAAAACATTAATCCCTTCACCCTCAACTGGCCACTTTTGTACAGGGAGGGTTGTTGTTTTTTTTTTTTTTTTGCTGACATTTTTTGTAACTCATTCAACCCTTGCTTCCACAACGTCGCATAAAATGCGTTATTTCGACCGCCCGTGACGTCACAACCACAGTGGGCACATCAGTAAGACAGCTTGTTTTTTTTTTTCATCTCTTTTTCCTCTGGCGTAATATGGGTTTGAGCCTGCTTACTACTTTTCTTTTTTCCTCAACCAACACTCTTACACACATCTCCACTTTTTCGCCTTTGCGTCACGGGTTCGTGCCTGCCTACTATAATGTTTTTTTTTGCTCAACACACATTTCCAAACACTCGGGCAACACCAGGCTAATTTTGAAATAAAGAAAAATACTTAAAAAAAAAAAAAACAGTTTCATTAAATTAAAAATATACAGATCGGTGGAAAATGAAATATTTATGTGTTTGGTGATATTTATTTATTTCTTTTTTTTTAATTTTTGATTTTCTTTTGTTAAACATAAAAATTAAAAATCAAGGTACATGCGGCGACCATTTTGAATCCATTTTATTATTTTTTTTTTATTTTACAAGCCTATAAGAAACAAATTCTGAAAAAAAAAAAAAAACACATTTACAAAAGGTTTCAGAACTGAAAAACAATGCAGGTTGATAGAAAATTATATTTTCCTGCATTTGGTAAACGTTATTTGTCCTATATTTGTTGCGCTAATAACTATACTAAACTTTTGCCGGTAATTTAGAGTAAGCAGATTTAAGTTATTTTTAATAGTTCTCACTTTAGTGAATCAGTATAATTATGTCTTAAGACAAAATACCGAATAGACGTAAAACTTCTGTGCCAACCAATAGATTTCAGATGATTTCCTCAGTATCTGACAAAGGCAATCTCTTTTACAAAGAACAGAATTTCTCCCAATGACTGAAAATATATAAGTGACATTTCTCTTTTTTTTTTTTTTTTTCATTTTACTTGAATCGAAGTACTCAAAAATCAAGCGGGCCCCCTTTCTAGGGGCTAACACTTGATCTCTATATGAGATACATAGATATTCAAATATTCCATTAACATTCTTCTTTGCATTTCCAACACTGAGCTAATAAAGAAGTTGAGAATATCTTGCTGCTCAACTCCCTACATAGTATCCCTGCAACTTATGTCCCTGATAGTAGTCCCCTACATTAAAGTGGCAATGTGCCTTGTTTGGGGTGAAAATGTAATAAAATAAAATAAAAAATTCTTCCAGAAACTGTTGTAAAAAGAGAATGCAAAACAGGTCTTTGTCAATGGCAAAGTATGAAAAAAGAATATATTCTGATGGCTTCTTTCCAAGAACTGCAGACTTGTGGAACTCCCTTCTTGTTGACTGTTTTCCTCCTACCTGTACCCTTGATCTTTTCAAGACTAAGGCCAATAAGCATCTTCTGTCTTTGCGATGATCATCTTTTTTTCTTGTTAGCTCCTGACATCAAGTGGCTTCGTGCCTTGTCTGGAGCAATTTCCGTTTAAAAAAGTTAAACCATCTTTAGTATGTTGCAATATAATTTTGTTATTTTACTAAAAAGCAAAAACATCTTATGAAAAAAGAAGGCCGGGGATACCTTTTATAAGAAATTAAAAAAAATAAAGGAACACATTAAACTTTTAGTTTAAAAATATGAAGAAATAACTATAAAGCCAATTTCACCGTGAAATTATTTCTAACAGTGAATCAAAAAAGTAATTTTCATATTATTTGGATGAATATTTTCATCTTAGTTGTTCACAGCGTTTCCGCTGATGTAACTTCCGATTTTCTTCAGGTGCATCTTTTCAAACTTGGGAATGTTCCTGTCAAACTTGGAATCTGGACAGAATTGAATTGCTGTTATATGAATTTAACTTCAATTAATCTTTATTGGCGATGATGCATACGATTTTTTGGTGCAAGTACACTATAATAGCGAAATTTGTGAAAGGAAAAAAACAATTAAAAAAAAATAGTATCTACTGACTTTTTGTAGCAATTTTAACTAAAAGCAATGTTGTCTACTTAATTGGCATGTCGGAAGTACTGAAATATTACTGCATTATTTTAAAAAAAAAAATCAATTTTCAATCGTTATCATAAAAAACCTTCACCATATTTCTTTGAGAACATGTGGCATAATAATAAGGGAAATAACTCAGTTATGCTAAAAACAAAGTAATTAACTCATGATTGTTAACACACAATTTATAAAATAGTAATAGTTACACGTTATTTACCTTCCCTTGGAAATTTCTGGTGATTTTTAGGCAAACATTTTATTTCTCTAATTTTTGTCAAAAAATATGTTTTCTTTAATAATTTTTTTCTGCCTTATAGGTTTTCATAATTTTTGGATATATTCATTACTGTAACATAACATGACAAGTAGAAAGCATTGGTTTGCCTTGAAATTTAATATAAAAAATTTCGAATTTCACTATTATAATTATGTAGTTGCACCATTTTTTTTTTTTTTATAAGTCATTGCTTATCAAGGTCTAAAAGACACTTGAGGATAAGGGTTAATGAGTTTAATTAAAAGGTTAATCAGGTGGCCGGTAAGACACAACCTTTAAAAATTGGCAAAATTTAATTATTTTAGAGGATGTTAACATCAGGTGCCACTCCTTTCCCCATTCCATCTGCACCTTAAGATAACCTGTTGAAGAATGCAATATATTTCTGACATTATTTTTAAATAAATCCCTATTTAATTACTTTCTCACCATAGTACGGCATAATCACATTGACACACCAGTTCATGTTAATTACCAAAGTTAAGTATCATTGAGTCTGGTCAGTACTAAAATGGGTGACTAATTTTTGAATACCAGGTGCTGTATGTGTTCTCTGTTTATATCAACATTGTTTCTAGTCATTCTCCTTGCCACCAAAATGAGGCAGTGCTGACTCCGGAGAAGTGTGGTTGTGGAATGCGCAACCCTTGCTTCACAATTACATGCGCAGACACACTTACAGGGTGTACCTATTGTCTCTCAATAAAGTATGGAGGCCAGTGCACTGTAGTGGGCCAAGAGGTGATCATTTCATGAAAATATGCTGTCTTAGAAAACATACAAATTTGATATTTCTGAAAACTAGATAAAAGTTTTGATTAAATGAAAAAAAAAAAAGGGCTTAGTATCTTATCTGAACATACAAGGTGTCTTAAATATGTTCCCATACTATTTTTGTACAGGCATTTAAAATTGTTGTAGACACTTGAAAATTCAGTATGTTATTGCTATACATTTTATGTATGAGATGACAGACTAATTTTTATGATTTCAAGTTCAAATGAACAGCTACACCAGGAATTGGAATACACCCTCCTAAAGCCTGATTGTCACAGCTGGTGAATTTCAAAAATGCAATCTGGGCGTGAGGACACTTTTAGAAGAACGACATGCAATAAAGTCCTGTTTTAAACTTCGAAAAAATTCCACAGAAACATATGGAATGCTTTAGACTTTTTGGACCATCTTGCATGAACCGAGTATCAGTTTTTGAGTGGCATAAGAGATTTAAGGAAGGCATAGAGTCTGTGAGGGATGATGAGAGGTGTGGGAGGAGTAAGGAAGTCAACACCAGAGTTGATTGGCCAAATAAAGAATTTCATGGATAAGGACCATTGTGTGTCTATAGAGACAATAAGTGCATAGTTTGATGTCAGTGTGGGAACTGAAGATGGGCAAGATTTGCGTGAAGTTTGTCCCAAGGCTACATGCAGCCCACAACTCCATCCTTGTCACATATTTGACCAAGATGGGCATGAAGATAGTTCCTCACCCTCCGTGTGTTAAGGAATAGAGAGAGGGAGAGAGATAGAGAGAGGGAGGGAGAGAGAGAGAGGGGGGGAAGAATGGAATTATAGTGTAGACACGTTGACCGGAAGTAAAAGATCAGCTGATTTGATTGCGTGTGAGTCATGTGATCAGGTTAGCTGAATCAATGAGATTTGGTTAGGACTTGGACGAAAGCGGACGGCTTTGTCCTCTCCTCCCCTTCGGGGGGGGGGGGGGGGGCGAACGCTGACGTGGTAGAAATAAGACCTAGAAGAAGAAACCACAGGCCAAATTCACTTTCCATTCCTTTCTGCAAAACATTTGGAAGGTGAATAAAAAAACTATAGAACCAATTTCTTGTCTTGGAGTGAAATAATTCTTCGTCCCCAAACACAGGAATTAAGTCTCCCTCCCAGACGAGAATTTCCAAATGGACCAACAAAATGGCAGAAGGTATGTTTAAAAGATACATGACAAGTCACACACGTATGCACACTTAACAGCATCACTAGACGATCAGACACACAACGACATTAAACTGATAAGATAATCAAACACTCCACCCTTTATTATAGAGCAACAACATAACACGCGTAGTCTAGACTTGCTCCCTGTGAGTTTTGGTTATTCCCTAAGTTCAAAGAAATCCTTAGTGACTGTCGTTATGAGACAATTGAGGAGATGAAAGAGGCTGTGACAAAGGTCATTGACACGCTCACACAAGAGGACTTTCAGAAGTTGTTGGAACAGTACAAGTGCATTGCGGCCAGATGAGATTATTTCGAAGAGGACTAGAGTTTTATGTGTGTACTATCAATTAAAGTGCCCATGCAAAAAATCTGGAAACTTATCGAAGGCACCTTCTATGTTAATTTGAATTTCAATATATCTGAGGCACTTTCCAAAAGTAATGTCTTCTATTTTTTATTCCCCCCAAATGGATCAAAGGTGATTGCAAATTGCATTGTTATGATGACTGAACTTATGCATTCATGACCTGAAAATTTTGTTTCCTTGTTGCAGATGTTGATGGTGTGAGATTCTAAGAAGCAGAAATGCTTCATTGAATCCCTCCGTGCAGAAAAAAATTGAACCGATGAACGTTCATCTTTTAAATGTTTACAAAACTGATGCAGTTGATTTCAGCACAGGAGATAAGTTTATTTCAGAGTGGTGACAGAGATGTGAGTTACAAAACAGACTTTTATGACAGAGGCATCATTCATCGCTGGCAAAAGTGCATTGAGAATGCTGGCGACCATGTAGAAAAATAAATTCAGGAGCATGAAAGGTTGGCCAATTTAATGATATCACCCCTCGTCTTTGTAACTCTTAGATTTTAGTTAAAAATAGGAGGCATTACTTTTAGGACGTGTTAGAAAAATTGGAATGTAATTTATTTTTCTTCAATTACTAAAACAGTTTTGAGTATTTCAAAAATACATTTTGTCATGAATGTTTGTCAATCTATTATATTTTCTCTAATATATGGATAATGATGTAATGGACTAATATGGTTTAGAACTCGTTAGCGTCACATCAGAACATTCTGGTCCCTTTTTCACAAGGTCACTAAAAATTACCAGATTTGGGCTAAAATTAAATAAAGAAATTTTTCATTTCAACTTTTCATACAAAAGAACTAAATTCATCCTAAAATGGAGTACTGTTGCCATATTTGGTCAGGAGCTGCTTGGAGCACCCTCTCCTGCCTTGACAGTTCAAAACCGGCTTTGAAACCTAGTAGGTGATGCCTTTTTCTCCTCCCTGCAACCTCTTTTCCCACAGAAAAGATGTTAGCTTGTCTCTGCTCTATTACTATTTTCATGGCAAGTGCTCATCTGAGCTTCAATCTATGGTCCCCTCCCCCTCATCAAACTTTCACAAAAAAGCATTCATCTAGCTGCAACCACTACTAACAATTTCCCCCATTCTAAAATAATGTAAATTCCATGAACAAAGTTTCTTTCCTAGAATTGTCCACCTGTGGAATTCTGTTCCATTGGCCTACTTTTCAGCTGACTACAATGTGAAATCTTCAAGTCCAATGTAAACAAGTTCTTGCTGAGCTGTCCCTTTAAATAATCAAATTCTTTCCACTATGAATGATCACTTAGCTTTCATCTCAGTGACCATCGTACATTCATTAACCCTTATCCTCAAGTGGCCTTAGCCTTGGTAAGTGGTGATTTACCTTGTTAAAAATAAGAAAGAATTAATTTGAATTAATTAAGTTTTTCTTTTTTGTCTTTCCAGCATAATGTTGCGTACCCTGGGAAAAAGACTGACAATTCGTGGCCAGTTCTGCTGCTACACTTTGGAGCCAGTTTCTTGCAGGACAAGCACAAGATCTGCAGAAACTGGTTCATCCAGCGTACAGATTCGCAGAGAGTTGCATCACAAATCTGCAAAAAAATCCGGGGTCAACAATCACATTTATTTTACAAAGTTATTAAAGGTGAATGATCCGAACCTTTTGACAAGATGTTTGAATGATGCGAACGTGGTTTTTATGCGATCCCTGGCCGATAAATCCATCAAGATTGTTGAGAATCCTCTTAAGAAATTGCATATTCCTAATAAGGCAGCACTTGGTGCGAATACTTCGTCAGCCAAATTTGAGAAGAAACTTGAATTTGATACAAAAGCCCAGTATTCAGAATTTCCTGTTAAAGAAAAGGCCTCAAAAGTGACCATTGCCTATTTGCTTACTTTGGGCACAATGATGGTTATAATATTTAATCTCAAGTAAGTATTTTTCACTCTCTCGTTTTCTCTCCTTTTTTTATTCAATCATATTACATCGCTTGTCAGTGTGGGCCGAAGTGTCTCTCTTGGGTGAAAAGTCATTTCTGGAATAGAAAAATATAGTTCTAAGCAAGAAAGAATAACAGCATGAAGCCAGTTAGTGAAGCTTTCCCAGGCAAAAAATAAATCCAGTCATGATCAGCAGGAACATAGTGGTCTTCTCGTTTTTATTTCGTTATTTTTTTTTTTTCTACTTATTAAGCGAAAGATATTTTTACAACCTGCTCCAGCGTAGTATAAACGGCCTATGGAATTAACACCTTCAACCTCGAAAATAGAAATCAACAAATTTTTGAACGCTCTCTTTGAAAAAAAGCTCTCTTAACTTCACCTCTAATCCAAATTATGTGTGGCAAGTCTCCTCCTAAAACACTCTTTAACTCTAACAATAACACTAAGTTCGAGTGGCAAGCCCCCCCCCCCCCAACAAAATACCTCCGTAAGCCACATACAAGCATCTAAAACAAACAAACAAAAAATAGATCCTTCCTTAAAGAAAAATACACATAAAAATAAATTGGTTAACTGTCCTAAAATGCTAGAATGGCCAGGAAATGGTGAATTATTTTACATTAAATTTTTGTGAAACTAACCGCTCCCCCCTCTAATATTGTTTTGGTTAGCTTTGTCTCTGTCAAGTTTTCAGTATGTTCACACATAATTTTCCTTAGCCCTACAATTAATTCAAAGTCCGAATGGCAACCCTCCCCATATACTCATTGCATAGAAACCCTCTTAAAACTACACATAATCATCTTAAAAAAAAAAAAAGCATGCATATTTTCCCATAGAAAAAAAAAAACAGTTAACTGCCCTAAAATGCTAGAATGACCTGTAATAGGAAATTATTTTAAATTCAATTCTAAAATAATTTGTTTATCTTTCATTAAAGTTTTTAATGGCATTTTATACATAATTTCCTAAAAAGGTAGAATCACATTTTGGAGGGGTGGTCAGAAGGAGTTGAGTGGGGTTAAACAGAAGGTGTTAATCTACAATAATACCAAAGAAATATTGCAATATATTCATTTTTAAATGGTCTTATGTTTAGATTTAAGTTTTTTGTACATAAAGCACATTACAATTCAACTTTGAGTTCTCCAACTTCTTTTCTGTTTATGAATACATGGCATTTTTAAGGAATTGCTGCATATTTATGCACATTTACTGCACATTATTTGGAAACCATAAACTTTGGGAGATTTTCAGTTGCATATTCTGATTCCTTGTACAAAAATACACTTATATGGTAAATTTCATTTCTTAGTCTTGTGTTTTAACAAAGATATGACATTTTTACTGAAAAAGTAGTGTAAAAAATGTGACGAAACGCATATGGTCTTAAAGAGGGGAAAATATCCAAACGTGTGAGGCACAAAAATAGCCATAACTTCCTTAATTTTAATCAGATTTTAAAAATTTAAAAAGATTCTTTCTTAGTTCATCAAGCTCTTTCTATGCATACCAATATTGAAATATTTCAAGCTATTTCAATTTTTTCATGTGTATTGCTAATCAGAATAACACACTTTTGCCAACGCAAAACAAGTGTACTTATGCCGGTAACCTAAAAATCTTGCGTTCTGTGGCAATGAGGTCACTGAAGATGTTTTTGATATCGCTTAGGTTTTTGAAGCATTTCTCCCGCATAAAGTTGTCGAGATGCTTGAAAAAGTGATAGTCAGTAGATGAGAGGTTAGGAGAGTATGACGGATGAGGCAGAGTTTCATAGTCCAATTTGTTCAACTTCTATAGGGTCGGCTTAGCAACATGCAATCGGGTATTGTCGTGGAGGAGAATTGGGCCTTTTGTGTTGACTAATGATGGATGTTGTTGTTGAAGTTTCTGATGCATTTCATCCATTTGTTGACAGTACTTGTAATAGTTTCACCTGCATTCAAAAAACTGTAATCGATGAAATCGGTCACAGACCACCAAACAATCAGCATGACCTTCTTTTGGTGCAACTCTGGCTTCGAGAAGTGTCATGGAGCTTTGTCGGTATCCAACCACTGAGCTGAGCATCACCAGTTGTTGTAAAGAACCCTTTTTTCATTGCAAGTTACAACTCGATTGAGAAACAAGTCGTTCTTGTTGCATAAAATAAGGGAAGATGACACTTTATAACAGCGTTTCTTTTGGTTGGCGTTCAATTCGTGAGGCATCCATTTATCAAGTTTTTTTTGTCTTTCTAATCTCTACCAAGTGGTTGGACATTGTTGTGTATGTTATGTCTGAATCAAGCAAGTTCTCGTACAGTTGTGCATGGATTGGCTTCGACTAAGGCTCTTAATTGATCGTTTTTGACATTTGATGGTCGACCACTACGGTAATCATCAAGACAACCGGACTATTAACATCATACTGAATTTAATTTTGAACTTCATTCTCTCTAAAGAATTATTTTCACCTTTCGGATTACCTTGAGAGAATCTTCATGCAAGCTGAAATCTTATGTGCAGTTTATTTTCATACTTTGTTTACATATCCAACATTTTTTCACTTGTTTTTCTTGGCAATTTATGACTATAATAAATTAAGGTTTCACTTAATGCCATAACCAGCAAATTCTAGCATTGCTACAAATATAATTTGCTGATTTCTTTCTGTCCTCTGATGAGAAGAATAGCAAGAATAGTATTCTTTGAAACTCTGCGGAATAACGACTTTGTAAATTGTTTTTTGGAGTATTTAGTCAAACAATAAATTTTGATCGTAAATTTCAACTTACAGTTTAATTTTCTTTCTCTTATATATATATATATATATATATATATATATATATATATATATATTAGTGATGGAATGATTTTAATATTTTTCCCGATTCCGATACAATTACTGATCACGTACTAAATTCCCGATTCTGATACAATTAACGATTCCGATTTTTTATAAATCTCTAAATATTTAACTACAAGGTTGTTATTTTTCCCGACTTCTGTAAAAAAAAACACGTTAAATATACAGATATTTTCCTAAATGTAAAAATCACTCGTGGAGGATGATCTATCGATTGTAGTTTCACTGGTAAGTTAAAATCAATAAATATTTATTATTTTATCATTATTAGCAGCAATGGAGGATTTCGCTTTCAACAAAATTAAATAAAAGAAGACAATCAAAAGAATCGTTTTGGCATCGAAAAAAAGGCACCAAATTTTCCGAATCCAGTACCAATACTGATACCCCCAAATTTGTCGATATTTCTGATTCCAATTAATCGTCCCAACACTAATATATATAAATAGAATGGCACTATTTTTAAAATATTTATGAAATGAATATTAAAATTTGTAAAATTTAAGAAGCAAAAACCGATATATGCTTTTTTTTTTCCTTTAAAAAAAACATTTCTTTACCTTTAAATATATGAGACAAACTTTTGACAAGTGATTTCTATTTCTTAATCATTTTTTTCTCCTCTTGGAGATAAAAACGTCCATTGAGATGTTAAATAGACAGTTTGTAAGTCTTTTCAAGTGTCAGTACATGGTTCACATGACTATGTCATAAGAAATAGGATGACATTTTTTTTTAATGTATGCATGTACTTCCATGCCGTCATGCAAAAGTTAGTGAGTAAAACACATACCTTTTTCTAGCCCTTGGACAAAACCATTTCAAGTAGTAAGGGGAAGTGAGAAAGCAAATAATCAGTTTGAAATTTGCGAAAAAAGAAGACAGAGAATTCGAATTGTAACAAAAGGAAGGTAAATATTTTTGAGAACTAGAAAATCTTTTGCCAATTTAGCAAAATTTAATTTTCGCTAATTGTCTTTGAAAACTGTTTTCATTCATAATTAATTTTCTACCATATAGATTTTCATACTTTTTGGATATGTTCATTACTGTGACATGACAATTAAGTAGCTATCATTAGTTTTACTTGAAATTTAATATTGCGAAGTTCGCTATTATAACAAAGAAGAATCTTTTTATATACTCCTTTATTACGTGGTTTTCTACAAAAACTAGAATTATCTCCCTTATCACAAACTATTTGGTGCTTGCTTACAATTAGCCAAAGCAAATTTTTTTGAATATGTCTTTATAAGCAAAAACAATATAACTTCAATGTCATTTCAAAAATATTAGTATATTCAAAAAATTACGAAATTTCATCAAGTTGAATATCTGCTATTCGTGTTTTTTTTTAATTCATAGATATCACAGTCAGAACCGATGGATGACATTAACGTCGCGAGTTGGTGGGGGAGGCGACTGTGAAGACAAGGGAGATAATTCGATTTCTCTGTTTTCAGCATTATTCTGACGGAGTATGAAAACAGTGGCAAAATATTGCAACTTTCCATAAAAATTGTTTTTACATGCAAAAAATTATCTACTTGCTCAAATTTTAGAATTTTTTTTATCTATTGCTATTTTCAAAATAATAATTGCATAAGTAATATTATTTTTGCTTAAAAGGACATATTTAACAAATTTTCGCTTTAGTCTCACTGGAGACAAGCACCAAATATTTCACAGATCATTATCTTAATATTTTTAATATAGACCTTTTTTAATGTTTGTTTTCAAATATAAAATCATAACAATAATCTGTGACAGTTTCTTTTAGTTTATATCTTTTGTTGCTTTAACCTTTTTTTTTTAACTTTATAAATTTCTTTTTTATTCACTTGTGGTTTAATCAAACAATATTTGAGAATACCAGGCACTGTATCCGAGACAACAACGACACTTATCTGCAAAAAAAAAATATACAAAACTCTAATGTCAAAATCATCTCTAACTGGGATATGCATCTGATTGGCAATCACTTGTGAATTTAATGATCCCTAGAAACTTCCTTCTTTGGGGGAAACGGATTCCATTTGGCCAGAGTGAATTGTCATACCATCCAGAGATGTGCTGAAATGAAAGAAAAGTTCTTAACTTTACTTTTCATTAAATCCTTTTGTTATAAACACATTTCAAATTGAACAAAGATGAAATTTTGTGATGCTCAGAAATATCAAAATATGTTCTCGCAATTAAAAATACAACTTTTTATTTTTAATTAATTCTCCAAAGAAATAAACTTTATTTGAACTGTGATTAAGTGACTGCTTTTATTACCAAATTTTTTTGATAAGGATTGATAATTTGCATTATTCATATGCTGTTTGCATCTTGGTTGTTGTTTTCACAATGTTTCGACTGATGTAACCTCCAATTTTCTTCATCTTCATCTTTTCAAATTTCATACTGAACCCTTTATTTAATCCAAAGGGTAGATTTTTCTCATTCTGTCAGCCATGACTGAATCATCATCATATTCAGTTCAATTGTTGTTTTACATACTGATATAATCAGAATGATTGAACACAGATCATAATGCTTAAAGAAGTTGTTGAACTTTAGAAATGGGGGGGGGGGGGCAGTCACCAGGATAGTGAGTTCTTGACTGCTGCACTTGACAGAAAAGTAGAATTTGGAGTTAGAAGTTAGTGAAGTGCTACCAAAATGCAAAGATAAGTTTTTAACTCCTAGCTGGTGAATTCTGTTGTTTAATAATTTTCACTAATATTGTCCAAATTTACAAACCATTCAACTATGCCAAGAAATGTCAACTCATTGTTAATGACACCGTGTTATCTTCTGTTCCAAATAGTTCATCACATTTTACATGCTCTATATTATTTCTCTTTCTCCCAAATCCATTTTTATCACCTCCATGTTTTCCTTGGCATCCCCTCTCAACTTGCTACCTTAATCTACATCTATTGACTCCCATCCATTCTTTCAATGTGACCATACTATCAAAGTTTCCTGTTCTGAACATATCTCTCTACGTTGTTTAAATATAATCTTCCTCTGAGATCATGAGAATTAAGCCTGTCTTTAACACTCACTATTACATACGCTCCGTAATGTTTATAATTTCCATTAATTTGCTGTTCATAAAGTGTATATTTTGTTAATTTATTCACTTCGGTTCACATTTCGGCACATCAACCTTTTCATCTTACAACAAATGTTCTTGCATTTGAAGTTGAAGTTCTACACTTTCTGAACCCATGTTATTCAGCCACTCAAACAGCGGTATACACGTTCATATGAAAATGTGTTCATTAAAAATGGGATATCGTGTGACGTACCTTTTCTCTGTCCTTTCTTTCCCCTTTGTGGCCATGTGTCTTTGAGTTGGATGATGGCTACAATGTTGTTCTTCCTACCAATTTTCTCTCTGCAAAGAAATCCTTTTCATATGCAGAATAATGGATGCATAAGTTTTCTTGTGTTTTTTGGACATAGTTGAGTTTTATTCTCTTATGAATCATTTCAGAGACGTGCTGCCAAAGCCCTCACTGGCCCTACATCTTTAGTCGGAGGAGGCGCGGGTATGTTGAGTTTACTGCTAAATTTTAAACCTCGATATGTTCTTCGCATCCAAGAATAAAACGGCCACATGTGTTCTTTGATTTGCCAAGAGATGCTGACTTGAAACCTACGGGAAACCTCATCAGTATGCCTTGTATTTAAGAATTCTGGTAATCGGTCATCTTCCTTTCAGTACAGACAAATTAGTCTCCTGTGCGTCATGAGTAAGTTGCTGGAATCTGTGTTAAATAGAGAAATAGTCAACCACCTCAGTTGACATAATAATCTTCTTAGTGACATGCAATATGGTTTCCGTTCTGCTAGATCTACAGCAGATGTGCTAATGGTTATATCTCATAGAATTAGTGAATCTCTTGGAGGCTTCCTCTCTAGGGCAATTGCTCTTGACATATCAAAGGCCTTTGATAGGTTCTGGCATAAAAGTCTACTTCATAAAATCTCCTGCTACAGTATAGCTGGAAATGTTTTCTCAATTATTAAATCATTTCTGTCAGATAGGCTCATAAGAGTAGTGGTTGATGGTCAGAAATCAGAAGCTCACAGTATTAATGCTAGAGTCCCTCAGGGATCCATCCTATGCCCAACGTTTCCTGATCTACATCAATGATCTTCCAAATAACATCCTAAGATCATTCGTTGACATTTATGCTGATGACACTATGATCTATGGCAACACATCAAAGACCGTAAATGACCAAGTTCTCTCTGGCTCTCTCTTCTTTGATCTTGAGCACGTGGTACAATGGGGAAAGCAGTGACTGATTACTTTTAATGCATCTAAAACCAAACTCACCGCTCTGATCTCCATCTGGCACCAATTAAAATGGATGGTCCTTGTCTTGGGGAAGCTCTATGTTTTGACAAGCTTCTGGGCTTGACCTTTACTCCTGATTTAAAATGGAACACATATATCAAATCCGTTGCCAAGGTCGCTGGAAAAATGGTAAGATCCTTGTACCACTCCAGTAGATATCTCACTCCTGATGCAATTTTCTACCTATATAAAAGCCAGGTAGGGCCAATCATGGGATACTGTTGCTACATTTGGGCAGGAGCTGCTAGAAGCAGCTTATCCTGCCTTGACACAGTTCAAAATAGACTTTGGAGCTTAGTGGGGGATGCCCTTTTCTCTTCCCTGCAACCTCTTTCCCTCAGAAGAGACGTTGTGAGCCTGTCTCTGCTTTATCATTATTTTCATGGCAAGTGCTCATCTGAGCTTTAATCTATGGTCCCTCCTCACCAAATTTTCACAAAAAACACCTGTCTAGTCAAAACCACTATCAATAATTTCCTACACTCTTTATCTGTGCCTAAACTTAAATGATCCCATGAACAAAGCTTCTTTCTTAGAACTGCACACTTGTGGAACTCTGTTCCATTTCCCTGCTTTCCAGCTGACTACAATTTGATTATCTTCAAGCCCAATGTAAACAAGTTCTTGATGAACTGTCTCCAAAGTAATCCAATTTACAAAATTTCTACTACTTATGTTTACTACTCTATAATCCCATTGAGTAATGTGTACCTATTAACCCTTATCCTCTAGTGACCTCCAAGCATTGATAAGTGGGGATTCCTATGTAAAAAAAAAAAAAAAAAATATTTAATTTAAAACATTTTTCTCAAGAAATTTAATTTTTTTTTATGATGATTAAAAAGAAAAAACAAGTTTATTAACTAATTTAAGTTGAGACATGCTGAATTTCCTATTGACACAGTCTGAACACCATCTGTGCTATTTAAGAACTGACTACATTAGAGAGGCCCCTCCCCCACTCCTTTTCTGCCTCAGAAAATCAGGTGATGTTTATTTCAAGACCTAATTGTTTTTCTCTTCTTCCTGCATTCCTTGTAAGGTCTGGAGTTGATGAAGATGATGTTCCCAGTTTCACAGTAAAGGCCGATGCACCAGCTGAAGTGACCGGAGATACTTCAGAAAGTGAATCGAGTGTTGAGGAAGAAGACAAGAAAAAGAAAAAGAAGAAAGTTGGTTTCCGTGACAGAAAGGTGAAATAAACTTATCCTACTATTATTTACGAACCACTTTACCTGTAAAGTCAACTATGGTACTCAAGATATATATATATATTTTGAGTATATATAAACGTAAGTATTGAATTTTATTGATGATGTGTCTTTTTTTTTCCTTTTCTTTTCAGATTATTGAATATGAGAACAGAATCCGAGCATACTCCACCCCAGATAAAATTTTCCGCTATTTTGCCACCCTGAAAGTTTTGAATACAATAACATCTGAATATGAAATCTGCATGACCCCAGCTGATTTTGTACGATCCATCACACCTGGAATCAAACAACCTGACGGTAACAAACCATTTTCTATATTGTCCATCCATCATTTTCAATCCTCTCATAATATTCTACATTGTTCAACTTACAATTTATCCATTTCATCAATCTGTGTCCTCGAGCGGCTTTTGGCCTTGATAAGTGATGGCTCATTAGTAAAATAAAAACTTTGCTTTCCTCATACGTTTGTAAACATGCATAATGCTGTAAGTTTACTATGACGCATAGGTGTATGCTGCAGACGACAGATCAATAATGGGGTAAAATATCTCACTCAACGCTTGATCACCCAAAATTTGATTTATCCACTTGGAAAAGTTATTGCCCTTTCAAAACCATTAGGATCATGCTTAGAAATTAAACCACTTGAGATTCTACAGAATTAATGCCTACTCCAAAAAAGAGATATCCTGGTTATAGTCAGCTAACGTATTTCCTAACTCCCAGTGTAGCGCTACTGGAAGTGGTGACGAGGCAAATTAGTTCCTTCACTTTTAATGTATTTCAGTATTTCTATTGTGAAGTGATTTATTGAACTAAAATATAAAAAAATGACATTATTGAAAAATATACCATAAAAATTAACAAAATTATCAAAAGATAAAAAATAACACAATTAGTCTTTATTTGCACTTTTTATAACAAACTTTAAAAAATAAAAGTTTTTATTTTATTTGAAATTTTATAAGAAATATGTTTATGAAATTATAAAAATAAAATTTCTTTTTTAATTTTAAAAATGTTTTTATTTGAATTTATATAATAAATATGATTATAAAAATATAAAAATTAAAATTATTGAAATTAAAATAATAAATGAAATTATTGAAATCAAAATAACAAAATTGCAAGCACCATAAAAAAACGTTTCCAATATATAGTATTCCCAAAGTAGTTGGCTTTGATTCTCAGTCACCATAGGAATCCTTGGAGATGATTAGATGATTATTGAAAAAAGCTAAATGTGTTATTTTATCTGTGTAATTTTGGTAATTTTTATTGTATATTTTTCAATAATGTCTTTTTTTTATATTTTATTTTAATAAATCACTTCACAATAGAAACCCTGAAGAACAATAAAAGTGAAGGAATTTGCCTTGTAACTGCTTCCGGTAACAGCCACGCCAGAAGTTAGGAAGCATGTTAGCTGACTATAATGAATATCCTGGAAATTAGGTTTTTCTATCCGTTAATAAAACAGCCCATCATTTTCAAGTAGGTTGGCCTTCCTAATGTAATTACCATTAAATAAAAATGAATCCTGAGATTAATATGGTTCAAATCATACTATCAGTTGCTGATTAGATTAATTTTACTATACAAAATCTTAGCTGTTTTAGTGTCCGATTTTCATGGGATATTTTGTTTTCATTCTCTCTTTTGCTTACAACTTGTTCTCCAAATTTGTTTGACCTTCTCACTAATCTGGTTGTTGAACAGATGACAAACCTTCATTTGGTAACAGAAAAAAAAAAAGGCTGTCAGCTAAGAAATTGACTATCCATGGTCGAAGGGGGTTGTCTACTCATGTTTACTCATAACATTGCAGATTTTGTTGATGGAATTACGGGTGCATCATAGTTGCAACATAGGAAGCTTTTTTCTTTTCCTCCGCAATTTTTTTATTTTGTTGTTTTTGCTAGGAATGAGACATTTCAACTAAGATATTTTAAGATTCTAATTGACCTTTTAAGTACAATTTTTTGTATCTATTTTGCACTTGGTTCACTCAATAAATTAACCAGATAGTTTGGGTTTTTTTAATTATTTTCCATGAGTTCGATTGTACCTATAATTACTGGAATGATAAAGATCTTCCTAAGATTCCAATTTCTTTTCATTTTGCATATAAGACCTTAATATTTCGTTATCTTTTCCCTCTCAGCTATGTTTAACTCAGCATCATTGGAGGATACTAACTTCTACTAAGGTTGCTTCTTTCTCCTTTTTATCCCATATCACTATGTCAGGTTTTATGGCTCCATTTTCTAGGTATGTATTTCATAGTTGTAGTGGATGGTGTATGACTTTTTTCCAACAGTTCTTTCTGGTATATGTGCTCATAACTTGCTTCTACATTAGATATTAAAATTTTTACAGACAGTGCAATGGAGATATATACATACTCCATTATGTCGCATTGTATAGTAAATGTCCCCAGTCCCCAAGCAAAACCTTACTAGATTATTAAGCCTGGTATGTAGCGATAAAAAACTTTATCAAATTGATGAGTCACCTCAATTCCCAGCAGCCGCGATAACTATGCACAAATACAATTTTAATTACTAATTTTACCAATTTTATTCAACCTTTTTAGTTTCTCCCTTGAGCGTTGACATTTACACAGTCGTCTTATCTTGGCTTACAATCTTCTCAATGGCGTCTATGATATTTCTCAAGAGATACTATTCCTGTACCAGAAAAAATCGGCCCAGAAACTATTTTACCGATAGTTTTGATTGAACCAGATGACGGCCACTTTTTCTATCAGGATCTCTGAATCTTAAAATGGACTTCCAGTTGGTGTAACAAATGCGCTAGTGATGAACCAAATTAAAGTGAAATTGGATAGGTGTTAGGCCAAAGCGTCCCCTTCGTATAAATTTCTACCCCCATTTCTCTACATGGCAACTGAAACCTGCTTGTTTATTTTTTGCAAATTTATTCAATTGAATTGACCTTTCCTTTGCTGCCACCTCCTTTTTTGTGGGGAGGTAATTTTCTAATGATTCATTGAAGTATTTTATTTTGCAGGCCTTGGTCTTGATCAGTTTCGCAAGTTTGACCCCAAGGTATGTTTGTATTTAATAAAATCTTTGTCTTATAAACGGATTGAAGAATTAAGATTTTGAAAAAGAAAACAGTATTTCATTCGACTTTTTATCCGTCTCTTCTTGAAATTTTTTGTATATGGAATCTATTTTGGTTTCATAAATCTAACTTTCAGAGCAAAATATAGTAACATCGTTTCAGTACTTTAGAAAAATTTATCAATGCACACTCTTAAGAAACCTGAATAGCTACTCGATACAGTTATAAAATAAACATGAACCCTTTATTTTATTTTGATTTAGAATTTTCTGTTTCTACAAAAATGTTTATTGCATAGTGATTTATTTTCTTTACTGATCGAAACTGAGTGAGTATTTCTCAATAGTTCAAAATAAAAAAAAATTTTAATTTTTGGTAATCCAAGGAGAGACTTTTTTTATATACAATTCCTATGAACAAAACTTCACTGGACATACAATATATATGTATACATATCGGCAGAATAATAACTAAAAGGCAGTCAACCTGCATTTATGCAATGTTCATGACTTCCGCTCATTTGAATATTCTAAATTGTTTAATGTATTTGCCCGAATTTAGCGTTTAATAGTTCTTAATTCCTTTCATTTATGTGGCAATTGTTTGCTGGTCTTGTGGTAAAGGTTTAGCAAAAGGTGGCTTCGTTCGAATCTTATGACTGGCAGGAATTGTCACCTCCTACACTGATGATTGCACAAGCATGAAACACTCGTGTCTATAGGTATAAAGAATAATTATTGTTTAATTATAATATATTAATTTCAGTCGACAGGACATGATGACTGACAGTTTATGTTAATTAGAGAGAAACTCCATACATCGTTGACATCATGTGTCCAAAAGTTAGATCTATATATTCTCTGTTAAACATCTTATAAATATAGTAACTAATACTACTACTATTATATTATTGTTACTATTATAAATAGGAGCTGATGGTTATATCACATTAAAATATCACTTTTTGAATTGTAGAAGTTAAGCAATGTTGAATGGATGACTATTTAGGAATACCAGCTTCTGTAAGTTTGGAAATGTTTACAAAGTAATTATTTCTGATATCCGTAGGGAAAGGTATGAATCCACCTCTCCTTTCCCTAACCTGATGGGTGGAATACTAATGTAGTCTGGGCCTTTAGTAGGGTAACTAGTCTAGTTGGAAAACTCCAAGCAATTTTTTAACAGGTTCGTCGTGTTGGAATAGATGTCCAGTCAGTGTAAAATTTGACATTGCTTAACTGCAAAGAGGTGCAGAAGGTAATGATGTTGTAGATGACACCTATCATCTTGGTATGTGATCCATCAACGTTTATCCATCAAGTTTATTTGATCATCACTATTTAGTGTCCTAGATTCTGATCTGTAGAGTAGGATGGATTCAATTGATGCATTGAAAACGTTTAAGTTTTTTCAAATTTTTGATAGCAGCTTTCCTAAATTTTATTAAGAGAGTTGATTATGCTTCATGCGCGGACGATACATCTATTCGTATTATAACCAGAGTCGGTGAACCCTCCGAAACATAAGATATAATTTGTATAATGTGTATAAAATATAACGAATGATTGTTGAACTAAAATTCCATATAAAAATATGTTTTTTTACAGTTTAATCGCTAAGTTGTTTTTTTTGTTAAACTATTTTGTTTGGCAAACAGACTTGCTTTCCATAAAATAATGACAATAACATAATTTATTGATTTATAGATTGATTGATTTTTTTTTATATAAATGTTGTTTAAAAATTAGATGAAGAATAACGTTTTTATATTTTAGCTAAATTTTAAAATTTAACTAGTTTTATTATTTGATCTGAAAGTCCTTCCTTGAAAAAAAAAAACTGTTCAAAAGGTTCACTTACAGCTTAGAACGCAGTTGATATGTATCATATCCTCTTATAAATTTGTATCACTACATATCGCTTAACTCTGTGTTCGATGATATGATTCAATTTTATAAAGTTTTTCATTTTTTTCTGCAAACGTTGTATCATAATATTAATATGATAATATTCATAATGTGTATGATAATATTAATATGATAATATTATTCATAATGAGTATCATAATATTAATATGATAATATTATTCATAATGAGTATCATAATATTAATATGATAATATTATAATGTGTATGATAATATTAATATGATAATATTATTCATAATGTGTATCATAATATTAATATGATATTATTCATAATGTGTATCATAATATTAATATGATATTATTCATAATGTGTATCATATTATTAATGATATTATTCATAATGTGTATCATGTTATTAATAATATGTATCATATTATTAATATGATATTATTCATAACGTGTATCATATTATTAATATGATAATATTATTCATAATGTGTATCATATTATTAATATCTAAAAACAAAATTTGTATTTTCATCCAGAGAATATTTTTCTATGTTCTTACATAATATACAATGTGATGATGATAATATGGGATGATATGATAATAAAATTTGATAATATAATACTAAAATGTGATAATATAATAATAAAATGTGATAATATGATAATAAAATGTGATAATATAATACTAAAATGTGATAATATAATGAAATGTGATATAATAATAAAATGTGATAATCTATATATATAAAAGCAAAAATGTATGTATGTGTGTATGTTTGTGTGTCTGCTAAAAACTTTCGACAGACAACAAAAATTCACAAACTCGGTATCATATCGAAGCTCCATCCTTCACTCGAAAAATTAGCCAAAACGTTCATTTTTTCACCCCAAAATCGACAATTTTCGAAGGGGGGAGGGTCAACAAAAACGGACCTCTCGACGGTTCTACGCATGCGTCAGATGACGTCATGATCTGATTTACTTTAAATGGTTGAGAAACTGAACAAATTTCATGTACGTCGCGTTAGGTCAGTTAATTAGCGTGTTGGTTCATTATCTAAACATTTTGGGTTCGAATCATGGTGTGAGATGTCTTTCTTTTTTTTTTTTTTTTCTTTTTTTCGATTTTTTAAATTTAAATATTGAACCAGTGTTATTTAAGCCATTTTTCACGTAACATTCGTTTTTGTGTTTTTTTTTTTTTACTTCGCTTATCCACCCCCGACCACACACCCAAAAATACCCAGGTACCCACCGATTTTTTAAATTTTAATATCGAAACAGGCTTATTTAAGCCATTTTTCACATGTTCGTTTTTCTGTTTTCATCGTTTGTTTGCCTCACGTTAGTTTTTTTTTTTTTGTGTTTTTTTTTTTATGTTTTGACCCCCCCCCCCCCGCTTAATTAAAATGTTGTTTTCTTTTTTTACTTCGCTTATAACAAACAAACCTGGTCATTGACGTCATCGTCGTAACGCTCGACGACTTTCGGGTGCGCACCTGTCAATTTGGTTCAGTAACTCATTCTGGCTGGCTGATTTTATTTTCAAACTTCGCCTCAGGGCTTCAGGTATGATCATCCCCCCCCCCCCCCCCCGTTTTCTTTTTTATTTAACACCACACACACCTACAAACACCCAAGCAATGCCGGGTACCCCCGCTAGTATGATAATAAAATGTGATGTGATAATATAATAATAAAATGTGATAATATAATAATAAAATGTGATAATATGATAAAATGTGATAATAAAATGTGATATAATAATAAAATGTGATATGATAATAAAATGTGATATGATAATAAAATGTGATATGATAATAATAAAATGTGATAATATTATAATAAAATGCAATTTTATGATAATAAAATGTGATAATATAATAAAATGTGATATGATAATAAAATGTGATATGATAATAAAATGTGATATGATAATAAAATGTGATATGATAATAATAAAATGTGATAATATTATAATAAAATGCAATTTTATGATAATAAAATGTGAAGGATCAAATACTGCTTTTTATCTGGCTTCTACTCTGAATTTGAACCAGCCTTAAGAATCACAAAAACACACAAACCTCTGCAATAAGCTATGAATACTGTGGAAGGATGACAATAAACTTACATTCTATATCTATTAGAAATCAAGGGGTGTTTTTGTGCTCACTTTCTATCCATTCATAAAAATGTGTGCAAATTTTTAATTCATAGAAATCTCAGCTCTTTTTCAGATTTCTTTTTAGCAGTTCATACATCTATTACTTATTACATTAAAGTGTCGACATGATCTCGACTTGGATACATTGTACAGAAATAATATGGGAATGATATGATAAATGTGTAATGTGAGTCTTAAAGACAGGCTTAGATCGATGATCTCAAAGGAAGATTGAATCTAGACAGTATAGGGAGATGTGTGTAGAACAGGAAACCTTGATGGTAAGGCCACATTGAAAGAATGGATGAGAGTTCTTGGGTTAGTAGATAGAGAATAATTAAGGTACACGGTTGAGTTCACAAGGAGAAGGCCAAGGAAAACATGGGAGGAGATGATAAAAATGCATTTGAGATAAAGAGGGAAATAATATAGTCCTGGCTAGAGATAAATTAGTTTGGACATCAATTTCTTAAAGTCATCCAACACATGGCAGCATGTAAAACAGACAGTATACGGAATCTGACAAACTATTTGGTACAGAAGATAACACTGTGTCATTAACAATGAGTCGACATTTCTTGGTATAGTTGAATAGTTTGTAACTTTGAAAGATATTAGTGAAAATTATTAAACAACAGAATTCAAGAGTTCCTATTTACAATGCCTCCCCACGGGACAGAGTTAGACACCAGGGTTGTTTTTTGATGTGGAGAAAAGGAACAAAAATAAAAAATTGTCTCAGTCGTGAAGGATTTCTCCTCCACTGACAGAGAACAAGAAATTGAAGTGCAGCATCTGAAGAACAGATACTACACTTTGATCCTGTCCCGAAGGCCAAGTCAAACAAAATTCAGGAGTTCAATCTAATCTTTCCATTTTGGTAGCAGTTCACTAACTTCTAACTCAAAACTCCACTTGTCTGTCAAACATCGTCGTCAAGACATCACTAACCTGGTGGCTGGATGGTTTCCTTCTTTTCTAAAGTCCAACAACTTCTGTTTTTAGCCAAAAGGCCAAGAACAAAGTAGAGTATCCATTCTGGTGCTACACTTCACCTTTTCTGTCTTTGATCAGTGGAGGATAAATCCTTCTAGACTGAGGTAATTTTAATTTTTATTCCTATCCAGAGTGCTCCTTTTTAGGGAGCTGGATTTTCCCCACATTAAAAATCGACCTCATGGGAAGGCAAGTAAATATGAACTTCAATTATCTTGTGTCCCAAATTTCCAGTGCCTCTTTAGAATCCAGGTGATATCAAGGAAAAGGAATTTATCTCAGCACTTGAATTAAAATATATCCAGTGGAGATTACTTTCTAATCATGTCTTCTCTCTCAAGTGGCCGTTTCTGCATTTTCTAAAAAATCTTGTACTGATGGAGACAGGAGGTATAATCTTGCAGAGAAATATACAGCATCCAAATAGGTACGTGAGCGCAACTTCACCTGCACTATTTTACAACTATCTTTAAGTCTAAATAGAGTTTTAAGTACTTATGCAGAATAAGAACCATGCTATCATCAGAATTTTCTGAACAGTTTACATAAAATGCTGAAATGTACTGAATGAAAATTTTGCATTTTTTTTTTTTCGCAAACTGTGCCCAATTTTTTCAATGAAAAATATATTATTTCTGTTATTACAAAGATAACTGAATGAAAAGAAAAAAATGTTACAAAGAAAATAATGAATAATTATTGAACAATTTTCACAAAACTTTACAAAAATTAAAATTGAAAAAAAACATTCCTTGTAAGTTAAGTTTCATACATAAATATTTATTTTATTTTTGAATAGCAAACTATTTATTTTTTTTAAAATTTCTTTTGTTCAAATCAAAATAAACATTTATTTTTTTAGATATATAATAAACTAATGAGAGCAAATAAATGTTTTCTTAAATGACGGCTGATGCAATTTCATTGGTTCAGCATTTGGGCATCTTTCGGCATTTTCCTTAAACTGCCTAGAAAATCTCAACAATAGATTTATTCTGCATAATGACCAAAATTTACTAGAAGGAAAATGTCCAGAATTTTCGTTAGCTAAATCCTTTAGAATGAAAGTAATGAAAGTAATCCTCCCGAATGTTTTGGATTATGCAGTCTTATACTTCATTATTTGCTATTGGATATATGACAACTGGAAACAAAATTGGTAATTGAGTTTAGAAAACATTTCAGAATCAAGAAATGATTGTAATTTTTTTATTTAAAAATAAGATGCCTGTCCCAAATTCCCTCATAAAAAAAACAAAAGTAAAGAAAAATCTGTACGATGTACACACACGTGACAAAACAAAAATATCATATTCCAAAATCATGTAAATTGATCAAGTAGTTTTATTTTTAAATAAGAAAATTAAATTTTATGACTAAACTACAAACAACGATATCTTGGCACCATCTTTTAAGCAGTCTAAAGGAACAAAGGAGGTAACTCCAAACTAAGATTTTAGAAAGCCATTCCTAACATGAGGGAGGGGGAGGGGGCATTGGAAAAATTCAAATTTGCTTAAAAATAATTTTCTTTATAAAAATAAAATTATTTGATCAATTTATGTGTATTTTGGTGTATGATATTTTCTTTCCATCACAGGTATGTATATGATACAGATTTTTCTTTATTTTCATTTTTTTCATGCGCCAAAAATAGTTCATATTAAAACAAGTGGGCACAGCCTTTTACCAATCTAAAGGAAATTTTGTTTAACTTGATAATCAGCTGCCCATTTCTTTCATGGTTCTTTTTATTTGTACAATTTGTTTTTGTTTTTAATGCGTGTTGTATCAATTTCATTATAAGAATGTAATGTCTTTTATTCAAATGTTTTTTGGTTTTTTTTTTTTTTGATAGGTTTGTCTTATTGCAATAGTTTTAGAGTAAATTTTGAATATAGAAATACAAAGAAATCGAATAAGTATTAATTGGCATTTATTTAAAAAATTAATGATGAAATTATAATTAACAAAAAATCTCTTTGGTGATACATTTTTTGGTCTGCCATGAACTGTGGAAAATAACAAATGCCATCTTATTAGAAATAGACAAAAATGAAAAAGAAAAGCTTTTACAAGATAAAAGTTGAATCGATTTTTATTTTCGTTGAATGATTTCATGAGCTTCTTCTCATATTAAACTTTCAATCTCACTTGTTGTTGTTGGTCGAATCTACAACAACTATGTCCATAGTGCCATGTTACGTATTTGTGGATTCTGGGCTCTCACTAGCTCAGCCTTCCTAAGAATGCAAAGGAATGACATGGCTATGATTTGTGTTATGCTCGGACTCCCTACTGTTCAGGATGAACATGTCTAGACTGCAGTCAGCTCTACGTTGCAGCCGCCTACCATGGTATGAACATGTTAAACAAAGCTCTGCTTGGATAAACAAATGTACACACATTTCGATTAAGTTCTTCCAATAAAGATGTGTGTACAGGCAGGCAGATTGATGAATAATTCAGTCAAACATGCCGTTATCGAAACTAACGTAAATGATAATTTGATGGAGAAAATCACTTTGTGTCACCAAGGTTGAAATGCAAGCCACATCTGATGTGGAAACAAAGAAGAGTTTTGGATTAGGGTTTGAATTTTCCATAGTAAAAATGTCAGCAAGAATCATTTTTTTTTCTAGCAAGAAGTAAACATCAATAAACATTAATGAAAAAGCTAAAAATAGATTAAAATCTTAAAGAATAAATAAGAAACATTAATGTCAGATTTCAAAATTTGTCCACATTTTTTTTTACATAAAATTCAAATTGCTTTTCTGAAAGATTTTCAGTAAAAATCCGTTTCAATCTTATATTTAAAGCCTGTTCTCAATTCCACCTGCAATCTTGATTGTAGCCATTGTTAAGAAATGAAGCTATGAAAATTCTAGTTATCAACTTCTTCTTCGTGCCATATGCCTCTCTTAACAGTGTTAGTTCACAAAATGAAGGACTTTAATAAATATTGTCGTCTGTATCTTTCAGTTCATTGGCATCAGTTTGTCTTTAAAAAAATGGTTGACCACATGCAGTGCTGAATCTCCTACTTTTAGCCAGCTCTTCTGGTTAGGCATCTTCAATCATTTGTTATCAGTGAGGTGAATTCATTAGAAAGCCATCATCCAATTTCACTTTGGGTTAAAAGAAGTGGTGGAGTGACTAATTCAAAACATGGCTTGAAACGATGAAGCAAGATGCAGAACTGATTAACGGTCCAAGTGTCTACGATGTTTGCCGCTCGTCTCAATGTTGGCAATATGATATAATGCTGGTCAGATTTGGGGTGTGATGAATGCATTCAACAAACTTGGCTAAGAGAAAAGTGTAGTATCTATTTTGATACAACATTTTGTCTTTTTTGTCCTTGGTAACTGTAGAAAAAAATCTCTTTACATTGAGGCAATTTTTATTTTGTCCTTGGTAACTGTAGAAAAAAATCTCTTTACATTGAGGCAATTTTTATTTTGTCCTTGGTAACTGTAGAAAAAAATCTCTTTACATTGAGGCAATTTTTATTTTGTCCTTGGTAACCGTAGAAAAAAATCTCTTTACATTGAGGCAATTTTTATTTTGTCCCAATCCAGAATGTCACTTTTTTTGGATTGCTGGATTTTCTCCACATTAAAAACTGACCTTGTGTCTAATGCTAGATGTGTGGGATGGTAAGTAAATAAGTACCCAGGCTGAATTCTGTCTCAATTTCAAGTATTCTCAATGTTTGCCTCTTTCCAACAGGATGTGATTGGTGTACTAAAAAATGTATCCCTTATCTATTTTTAATAAATTGTCTCTGAAGAAAATTTTCTTCCACCTAATATTCATCAGCCGTTAGGATTATACTGTAAAATTATGCATGTAGTGAAATGGTTATAATGTGCGTAAAAGATTTGGAGAATAAAGAGTTTAATGTTTTTTAATTTTTGAGAATAGGATTAATAATTTGGATTATTTGGATTCTTCAGACTATTGTTCTCATCTTGGTTGTTATTCTCAAAGCGTTTCGGCCGATGTAACCTCTGACCTTCTTCAGGTGTATCTTCACACTGGATGTTATAGGTGAATGGTGAAAAATGTTCAGTTTTTTTTTTTTTTTGTTATTGTGTTATCATTCACCAATAGCAACCATTGTGAAGATACACCTAAAGAAGGTCGGAGGTTACATTGGCCGAAACGTTGTGGAAATAACAATCAAGATGAGAACTGTAATCCAAATAAAAAAAAAATAAAGAGATTTGTATTCATACCACAAACGCTATTGTTGCTAAAAAAAATTTTTAATGGAAAATTGACGATACATATTTTTTGTGGTTTCATCCACATTCACATCATTTCTAGTGCAATTCTGCTGATTAATATTAATTGAAACAAAACTTGGTGCTTGTTTACATCAGCAATCTTTTAAACCAATGCATTTCAGATGAAAACATTATGTACTTGCATGTCATGACGAAATAATAAATTTAAAAAATTATAAAAGAATGATTCAGTAGATGATGTGCTAGAAGTCTTTTAAATAAAAGAAATCATCCACAGCTACATTCTCAGATATTGTGTTTAAAGTTGGCGGATCCTTAATTTAAGTCAAGAGTTATCTCCCTTGTTTGTCATACTGAATTGGTTGTCCAACTGTTCCACATAAAACTTGTATAATTCGATAAATTCTATTTTTACTTTACTTTTAATTATTTTTCTACTGGTCATATTTTGTAATTGTTGGAATTAATACTAATTTCAACACGACGTGTAAGTATGTAATAATGTTTTCACCTGAAATGTGTTGGTTAAAAAGATTGCCAATGTAAACAAGTACCGATAGATCTTAGAAGAATGAGCATTTCATCTTCAGCTTTTATTAGCTATTTTTTAATGTTGGAGCCATCAAGACAAGTTTGTTAATAATGCATCTTTATACAAACCATATTAAATATTAAGAAGAGCTTGATGTAGTGAAGCATTGCAATATTATATATATATATATATATATATGTAGATATAAATATAGTGAGAGATAATCTATGAAAAACAATTAAAAATGCAGGATGTTTTAGATAGAAGTGGGATGGAAAACAGGATGAAACTAAAAAGGTGAAAATAAGTTTTTGTATTGTTTTTTTTTTTTTTTTTTTGTGTAAATCTTGCCTTGAACGTCACTTGATGGTTGAGTACATATAGCATCATATTTCAACGCTATTTGCACGTTTTAATATCAGAGTTGAACAAACATCTAACGGAGGGATTTTTTCCCAAAATATAAAGTTATATACACTCCACCATTAAGTGACATTGAAGACAAAAAAGTACTTTTACCTTCATTTCGTCAAGCTTTCACTTTTGTTTCTATCTAATGTATTTCCTCATTGTGAATTATCTACAAATAATAATAAAATAATAATCTCTTTGCATATCATCTGCATATAACCATGAATAGATTATCTTATCAATAATGATGAAAATATTTGATTTAGATATTCTGGATAACGTGAAGATTCAGCACTTCCTCTTTTACTGCCTTCTGAAAGGAACACATTTAGCATGACACCGTATCTGATGCCGTTCAAAGTACTACACCTCCACAAACGCATTTTTTATATTCACGTACATGTTTCATCTTAATCAAGAATCATCAACATGGCTATATACAACTGTTTCGCTAGTATTATGCGATTGACTGCCTAGATTGAACATGTTATTAACTGTAGCGATTGTGACAACCTTAGAAACGAGAGAGAGAAATAAATTTTAGTTATTGCTAAGAACATAATAAATTTTAACCAGTGTTCCGTTTGACTAACATAAGATATGGTGTCATGCTAAACCATTCCTTTCAAAAGTAAAACTGGAGTGCTGAATGTAAACACATTGTCCAATATTTTTTGCTGTTAAATATTTTTCTTGTCTTTTTTTTTTCTTTTTTTCATTATATTTTGTTCCTCGTTTCCTCAAATTTGTCTCGTGATATACAGCACGTAAGTGTGTGTCTGCTGCCTGAGTTATTGAATTCGGTTTCCGAACTTGAAAACTAGTTCTGGTTTTTCCCAGTTGGACACAGTTTTGCAAGTTCCGTGTTCATTATGTTTGTGTTAACCATAAAATATGAGATTTTCATTGATTAAGATTTTTTTAGATATAAAAAAAACATTGTAGCTATTAATATCTCGAGTTAGTAATTTAGTTTAACGTTTATAAACTGTCTTGTAGAATTATTTTTTTTTTTTAATATATAGGCGTCAAATAATTAGAAATAATGTTTATTTTTATTGAAAATTCTTTTTTGGATCAAAGATTTTTTTTTTTTTTTTTAATTTCTTTGACTTTCTTTAGTCAACAAGATCTTTTTTTTTTTTTCTCTCTCTCTCTGAATTGCATTTATGGCGATTTACCAATGCTTCGGCTTCCGTGGACATTCTCTGTGTTGTTTTTGGTCTGCTGTGCTTTTGCTTTCTCCAAAGGTGTCTCCAGCGGAGGAGGATTTGCCTTATAACATTTTTTTTTAAAAGTGGGAGAGGTGGTGGGTGGGTGGGGTCTTTTTTATCATAGATTATGCCGCAACCAACTCTCTCCTCATTTATTACAATGGTGAAATGATATCAATCAGCCCAGGCGAAAGAAATGATAATCATGGAGGAATGAGATCAATCGTGAGTCCGAAACAGAAGGCGCTTACGTACAATATGATTCTACTACTGAATGGGCTAAACATTTTAGGAATTATTTGTCAAGTTTAATTTTTGTTATTAAAAATTTATTTCTATTCCTAATGAATCACCAGTTATGAAGACCAAAAGCCACTCAAGGATAAAGGTTGATGAAGAATATTATAAGAGTTTTATAGTGAGTCTTAAAGACCGGCTTATATTTGATCTTCAAGAAAAATTAAATGTTTACTATATAAGGAGGTGTTTGCAGAAAAGGAGACTTCAGTGGTTTGGTCACATTGAAAGAATGGATGAGTTGTTGAGATGATAGATGTAAAATCGTTGAGGTTCAGCTCACAGTGGAAGACTAAAGAAAACATGCTATCACCATGTTGAAAAAATAACTGAGAATTCATCAGTGAGTAGATGTAGAGCAGTTAAGATGGCAGGATCAGTTGGTAAGTAAGACAAAAAAATCATGTGAGGAAGTGATAAGGATGAACGTGACAGAAAGAAGGATAAATAAAGACCTGACCTGAGATAAGTCAGTTTGGTAGTCAATTACTAAAAGCTGTCCAACACATGTCAGCATGTGAAATGGACGAATATGATGATTGAAGATAATGAATAAATTTTAATGACTTTTTAAGGATAGTTTATGACCAGTGTATATGGGCATTAAATTTGAAGATGATCATGTCATAGCTCTCAGGGATGCAATCTTGCTGTAATATGTTCCATCGATAGAAGGTTCTTGGAAAGTAATTCTTTTCAAGGAAATTCTGTTTAATGTTAGGCACATAGGGGAAGAAAAAATGTCTTAGTAGTGATGGTAGATGAGTTCTTGCTGTGAATGTCTTACGAAAAGGAACCAACGATTCGAGTTCAGCTTGCATTCAAGAAAACAAAAATATTTCTACCATATATATACTTTCGTATCATGCCAGAGGAAAGCCAAGGAAAAGGTGGGCTGTCTATCAACCAACTTGCCCGGGATTGAAAGGAATGACGATAGGTCGTTTGGGTTCGCAATTCGCACCAAGTGGGAGATGCGACTCATGATCATCATGCCATGTTCTGAGAGCTAAAATTCAAATCACATATTTAAGTTTTTTTAAATATCTAGCCTACCGAAAATAGGACTTGTATGATAAACCGGATCGCGGATGCGGTGGGGGGTAAGTTTTAAAGATTTCACAGAATTCAACTTTACATGATGCACAAGTATATTAAATCGAATTAGTTGTTGACGAAGAGACCTACACAACACAGGTATACAATAAGAAGTGTTTTTATGCTTTTATAAAACAAACATTGTATAATTTTACAATTTTTTTTAATACAATTTCGGTTTATCACCAAATAAAGACGGTGAAGATGTGTCAGACTTTTCGCTTTATTATAAGCAAGGCACACCAATGCCTTGGGTAATTTTTGAATGTCTACTGATGGAATTACTTCATCCTTTGAATCAGCTGTTTATTCCTTAATGCACTTCCTCTAAAACATTTGACATTTGGATCAGGCTAATCTGACATGAGTCCATTGTGGATACGAAATGATGGAGATTTGATGTAAAGGATGGAATACTGTTGCCATATCTGGGCAGGAGCTGCCAAAAACAGCCTATCATGCCTTGACAGAGTACAAAATAGACTTCGTGGTTTAGTGGGGGATGCCCTTTTCTCTACCCTGCAACCCCTCTCCCACAGAAGAGACGTTGCGAGCCTATCCTTGTTTTATCGTTATTTTCATGGCAGGTGCTCGTCTGAACTCCAATCCCTGGTCCCCCCTCGCCAAACTTTCACGAAAAACACCCGTCTAGCTGAATCCACTGTGAAAAATTTCCCCCACTCTATATCTGTGCCTAAATCAAAACGCGGATTTCATGAGCAAAGCTTCTTTCTTAGAACTGCACGCCTGTGGAACTCTGTTCCGTCTGCCTGCTTCCCTCCGGACTACAACTTGGATGTCTTCAAGTCTAATGTTAACAAATTCCTAATGAACCGCCCCCCTAATTAAACACTTCATAAAATCTCCTCACTAACGTGATGTACTTGCAATAACCCTTATCCCTGAGTGGCTTCCGGGCCTTGATAAGTGGTGATCACTGTGTAAAAAAAAAAAAAAAAAAAAAAAAAAGCAGCAATTCTGGATCTGATCTGTTATTTCCTGATTGGTAGAACACAGAACTTATATAGTTTCCGCTCTTGAACACATGGATTTTGGGTTCATTATCAGCAACCTCTTAACTGTTGCTTCCTCATATTTCATCCTTTTGTCCTCCCATTCCAAGAGTGATGTTTCTGACAAAAAGGGAAGAATTGCTGTTTTCTAAGTCGACTGTTGTTTTGAGTTGAGTGGTATGTTGAGATTCTTAATCATTCAACTATCAATCCATCCCATTAAGTAATAAGAAAGTTGAAAGTGGACCTTGAATCTACTTTCAAAATCCTCATAAGTCTCGCTCCTCTTATTTTATCCTTTAGTTCTCACATTCCACGAGTGCTGTTTCTGATGAAGGGGAAAGAATTGCAATTTTCTGGGGCAAAATCTATCCAACACGTCAATAGCTAGTTTTTGACCTTGAAGTGTTTTTTAAACTCCTTGTATTAAATGGCTTTATGCCTTGTCTGGAGTGATTTTGATTAAAAAAAAAAACTTATCCTCAAGTGTTTTTAAGCCTTAATAAATGGTGGCTCATTATTAAAAAGAAAAATCAAATTACTGTATATATTTATTTAACAACCAATTTTTTAAGAGCAATTCATCACCTGAAAAAAAAAACAAACAAAAAAAAAACAATGTTTATGTTTTAAAAACAAATCTTGTATAGTAAACGGTCTCTCATTTTTGGATGAATGATTGGTTTAAAAAAATTTTATCTACGAGTAGATACAGTATTCGTTATTTTACCTCCGTTGGCTTATTGATGTTCTACCATTGTTATGAATGGTATTTTGATCCAAAAAAAGTTCTCAATAAAAATAACATACTTCGAAAACAAAATGAACAAAAAATATATATTTACTGTGATTGTTGATAATTGCTTGTTGATTTAGTGTCTGTATTTTAAAAAAAAAAATTTTCCCGATTCTTGCTTTCTTTAAAAGCTTCATAGATTGCATTCCTACTGTAGCGATATCCATTTTAGGAATATGTTTGTAGTCAGAATTTTCGTTTGTGCATGCCTATGACAAGTTGAATTTGTCAAGATCATTTTACATAGAAATGTAATTTAAAAAAGTCCCTGCCAGATTTCTAGACATGTTTGCATGGCAGTTTTACAAAAATGTCTAGCTGGAAAAAAAAAAAAAAAGAACTGTTCTTTATTCTAGCTTTTCTAGATAGGGCAGTTTGCTTGAACCTTTGATATTCTTTAACCGTATCTTCCACCTTTCCTCCAAATTTTTTATTACCTTTTTTTTTTCTTTTTTTTTCTTTTTTAAGATTCTATCTGTCTGGTGCCTATTTTTCTGTACATTTCTTTTTCTTATCTTTCTTTCATGCCTTTTATCTCTCCCAATAATTTTGAAAATACTAGAAACTTTTTTTATATTATTACATGCCTCTTTTTTTTTTTTTTATTGTTGATATCAGGACTGTTAAGTCATTGAAAATGGCCCGATTGTGAAGTGTAAAAAAAAAAAAAAAAAAAAAAAATACAAAAATGATGCATGATGATTCCCCCCCCCCCCAAATCAAATCATCATAAATGATGGTCATCTTAAAAAAGATGGCAAAATAGAACTAGTTAGAAATCACAAACAAATATTTAAACACAACATGCAACAATACCGCACTTGTTTGCAAATCAATTTATCATTCTGCCCCACCCCTAACAAAAGGTAAGTCTTTTATAGCTGAAGACAACTTGTCATGGGAGAACACATATTCAGTGTCAGTAAAAGTACAGAATAGTTAACAGTCAAGAACTCATAAGCAAAAAATAAAACAAATAATTTCATAGCAACCGTAGCAGAATTAAATTTTCTACAATTTTTTTTTATTGCAATGAAAATTATTTGATCAACATTAAAAACAAAATAGCAGCCAAAGATAATTGCTTGACTTGGGTTAACTTTTGTGCTCAAAAGATAGAAAAAATATGTACCTTATCACTAGAGTACTCCTCTCCTCAAAAAAAAAAAAAAAAAAAAAAAGAAAGAAAACAGAATCTATATGTAATTGCCTAAGTTTATCAAGTTAAGCAATAATCTCAGTTGATATTTTTATTTTTCTTCTGTTGATCAAGCAGCTTTCATAGAAATAAAAAAAAAAATCTTCGTTTCCACACATTAAAAGTATACAGGCTGGTAGACAATTTAATTCTACTGTATTTGGTATAAATTGTTTTCATTTATTTTGCTGTTGTTTTATGAAAGCACATCTGTTAACTATTCTTTACTTTACCTTCCATGTTTATAAACATTTCCCATCTATGGTGGCAGATTTTTCTTTTTTCAACAAACATCATACATAATGCTAAGCCTTTACTTTGCTCTGTGTCGCATTTATCTACAAACGAAGGCCTCAAAATTTAGAGGTCCTCCATCCAACCAAGGCGTAAAATATTTGTAACTTTTATCTCCTAGGCCTTTCTTTCATGTTATGATGCTGTCGCCTCTTTAAACAAAGTTTCTTTGTGTTTATTTTAAAATTTATGCATTTTTTTTTTCAATCTTTTTGATAATAATTTTGTTCTTTTAAAAGAGAAATTTTGAATTTCATAATTTGTCTTATCGTCTTCACTGAATTTTTTAATGTTCTTCCATTTTTCTCCAGTTGTGAGGGTAAGTTACCAGTACCTCTCCAGTGAAATCATAACTCTAGGTCTTTCTTTCATTTAAGTTCATTCATATCTTTCTCGCGTGATACTTTTTTTTTTGGGGGGGGGCTATTTTATAAAACGTCTACGATTAACTGTCATCATCCAAAATAGGATGTAAAATTATTTTTTATTCAAATGATAAGTGTGACAATTACACTTTTGTTGTTGTTGCTTAAAGTAAGAGGGATTTCTTTTCACTTTCTTTTTTCCTTTCCTCACCTTTTATTTATCCTTTTTCTTTTCCTTTCCTTTTTCTTTTCTTTTTTCTTTCTTTCTTTTCCTTTTATCCTTTCTCTTCTATATTTTCTTTTCTTTTCCCTTTTCTTTTTTCTTTCTTTTCTTCTTGTTTCATGTTTCCAGGTACTTCTTTACAATCATCCCACCATGAAACAATTTTTTTTTTTTTAATTTACTCAATTTTCTTAAAATATTTTAACATTTTTAAAACCTCAGTGCATTTTGATAACAAATTATTTTTATTTTCATGATAAATATTACTTATTACATGAATACATCTTACAAGTGTCAATAATTTACTTAAACCAATAATGTACAGAAGCACATTTTTCCCCCATTCTTATAAAAAGAATTACAGGTGGCTTTTCCAAATTATTTTCATTTTTTTTTCCGTCGTCATCTTTATATTTCCACACATACACAAAACACAAAAAAAAAAAAGAAATTTGCCAAATCTTTAACTATAAATCGTCTCTTTCCTCTTTCTTCACTCAAAGAATAGATAACAAATTTCTGTTATTTATTTTTATTTCTTTTTGCCTGTAGAAGGATTCATTGGTGAGTGTAGTATCACTTTGCATCTTTTTTCTTCCGTCCTCAAAACCAAAAAAAAAAAAAAAACCCACTGACCGTCCAAAAACTTAAAACTTTTTTTTTAAACTTGTGGAATGCGAACTTTTTCTTTTGGCTGATTCCATTTCTTTTGATGTCTTTTAACCAAAAGACATGATTGAAAGGATTTTCCGACTTGATTTCAATCATTTTATCATCTACATCTTTGTTGTTATGTAATCATTTGGTTTGCACTCTGCCCAAATGTCATGCGATGAAATTTGGAAATATCTTTGTTTTTCTCTTGACAGACAACATTAGACATTAGCGAAGCACTTCTTGTTGTAAATATGTTTCTTTTTTTTTTTTTTTTAAATTAGCAGTTGCTTGCGTTGCTGTTTTAGGTATTTCATTCAAACAGCAACCTTTTCTTTTCGTAATTTCTCTTTCGTCATGCAGGTTTTTAACGATTATTCTTTCAGTCTATTAACCACCCTCATCCTTGTCCTCCGTTCCCTTTCCAATTTTCAGGATGAGCTCAAATTAAACCTGACAACTCATTTTTTTTTTTTTTTTCAATTTGTTTATTTTTTAATTCTTATTTTTTTTTTGAAGCAGAAACACCAGATTCGTGGTAAAGCTGACCGCTATATCATCTATATTTTAATACGATAGCGTGCGTGTTATTTTGTGTGTAATGCTTACATCTTTTTTCTTCCTGTCATTTAATTGTTATGACCTTCCATTTCTTGGAATAAATAATCTTACCAAAAATTCTTCATAAGTTTTGGTTTCGGTTTCAATCATAGCTGTGTGTTTCTGATTCACTTCTATTATTTTCTATTAATTGATTTTGCTTCTATTTCTTTTTCTTTTCCGTTTGACCACCCTGATTCCAGAATTTCTAACTCTTCATTATTTTCAGTTGAACAACAATTACATTTTCCCAGTTTGATTTTTCTAACTACCTTTTCTTTTATTCTTTGTGAACATTTTTGTTTCTTTCAAAACAACTTCCCAAACTTGTACCAATATTCTCGTTACAGCAATTACAGTCCTTGTCATTTTTCAACCAATTGCCATTATCATTCCAAACACCTTAACTCTTTTTTCTTCCTTCCTAAATGCAAAATATTTCACTTGACAATCTTACAGTCGACTTTATTGCTGTCGGACTGGTATATAGTTTGATTCAGTCTTAGGGGATCCATCCTCCCAGGGTTTACTTTCTCTCTGGAAAGGGGGTTAGCTTATTGCTACTGGGAATGTTGATGGAGTTGTAGGTCGTTTTTGTAGGCTAGAGTGCACTTTCTTGAGTCTGCTGGTTTTTCAAAACCCCACCTGACCTTGTGCCTAATCTTCTGTCAAGGAAATAAAATCGTTTCCTTTCGATGGATCTTTTATTTTTGTACAGTAATTAATTGAAATTAAATCGAGGATGTGTTGATTATTCTGATAGATACAACTGTGAATGTTGTAATTGATCATGCTGGGTTCAAGACCTATCGGTTTATGACTTTTATAAAAATCTTTGGTTCTTGTCTAAAATTTTCCCTATATTAAAAAAAAAAAAAGAAAGAAAAATCTGTATGATGCTTGTAGCCTTGACAAAACAAAAATATCATATTCCAAAATTCAGGTAAATTGATTAAGTAGTTTTATTTTGTAATGAGAAAATCAAAGTTTATGAGTAATCCAGGAGCAGAGGTTTTGTCTGCCACTTTGAAAACGATCTAACAAAAAAAACAAAAAACTGAGTGATAACTCAGTCATTAAAACTTGCAAGATTTCTATTAATCACTTAAAAATGAGATTTTTATAAAAATAAAACTACTTGATCAATTTATGTGATTTTTGGAATATGATATTTTAGTTTCGTCACAGGTATGTACATCATACAAATATTTTCTTTTGTGTATTTTAATATAATGAGAATTCTGGACAAGAACCACATTTTTATTAAATATTTTTATACTAATGAGTCATCACTTATCAAGTCCAAAAGTCATTCAAGAATGAGTTTGGTGGATTATCAGTTGAATGAGTTTGGTGGATTATCAGTTGAATGATAAAAAAAAAAATCATATATATATATATATATATATATATATATATATATATATATATACATATAATATCTAAATGGTGAAACGATAAATTTGCCGCCCTAAAGAAAACAATACTACATCTTTATTTTAAAAGTTTTATTTAAAAAAATTAATTCCGGTAACTTGATTATGTAGTAGAGCTGTTATCTATTTAATGTAGCCGCCTTCAGTCTCGATCACCACCTCTATATGGGTCCGGAACTGGGAGCTTCGAAAATGTGAGGTGGCACGATGTGGCCCTCACTTGAAACCACACCAAAGATCATAACCGTGTTTTTATGACCCTGGGTACATTCTTGTTATTTGTGGCAATCCAGTGATGCATTTTGAGGGTGCTGGCAATGGTCCTGTTGTCATAACTTGGATCGGTAGTTTCATTCGCCGCCAGAGGAATTCTTGCAGATGACCATTAAAATTTACTTGTTGAAGTCAAAAAAGAACTTACATTAAAAAAAAAAAAAATCTCGTTAAAAAGATTTATTTTTTTATTGTAGTAAAAAAATAACTTGTTAAAACATTGATGATAAAATAAATTATTTAAAGATAAAAAAAAATATTTTTTACAATGTTTGTAAAAATTTCAAATGACACTGTCTATATTCAACCAGGACTTTATGACACTTCTGACTTGAGAGGCCCCGATCAAAATTAGAAAGGCGTCTCTTCAGTTTAACCAAAATCTCATTGGAACCATTCACCATCTTTTAAGTAGGATTAAAGCTATGGAGTGAGTGCAGTATTTAGGTGAAAGAGTCTAGTTTGAAATAAGCAAAAGTTTTTTTTTATGTCAAAAGAATGACACTTGACCTCTGGCCATCCCCACCCCCACCAAAAAAATACAAATAGGGCATCATGCCTAAAACAAATGAAATTATTTATTGTAATTTTTATTTTATTCTTTTTGTCTAAATAAATCTGTTACTTGTACAAACTCATCTGTCATTGGTCATCATTGGCTCATTAACCAAGTGGGTATGATAATGCCTAGGTTGTCTCTCTTTCGGAGGTACAGTTTCAATTCTTGTATGAATCTTAGTTTTCTCTTTGTTTATTTCCAACCCTGTGAACTAAATTAATCTCTTATTTAATGGTATTACTCATAAAATTTAAATATGTATTTCCTATTAAAATCTTTTTCTTACAGAAACCTATTAATGCAGTGTATATATATATATATATATATATATATATATATATATATATATATAATGTTCCAGAATTGCCCCTATATTAAAACAAAGAAAAATTTATATGATGTACATACCTGTGGCAAAACGAAAATATCATATTCCAAAAATCATGTACATTGATCAAATAGTTTTATTTTTAAATAAGAGAATCAAAGTTTATGAGTAACAGAGAAGTGACTTTCTCACCCACCATTTTGAAAAATATTTAAAGAAAAAAAAGGAGATAACTCAGCAATACTTCATACTAAATTTGTGTTGTAATGCATACAAATTCTCATTAATTGCTTAAAAAAAAATTTTTTATATATATATAAGAACTTGATCAATTTATATGATTTTTGGAATGTGATATTTTCGTTTTGTTACAGATACATACATCATGTAGATTTGTCTTTATTTTTGTCTTTTTAATATAGAGGAATTCTGGAGAAGAACCCATATATATATAATGACTTGTCTAATCCCATAGTATGACATCATTTTTTAAATTTTCAAATGAGTTTTATTATATTTTACATATATTTTCTTTAATTTCTGATATTAAAATATTCTGAAGGTTATGAAGTTTTTATTCAACAATGTAAAACTCTATCAAAAAACAAGTGATTTTTATTTAACTTTTGATGTTCTCACTTATTTAATTCGTGTTTGCTATGATGTAAATGATTGGATAAGTTTTCCAATTTTAATATTATAAGGAAACAATGGTGTTTATTTAAAATTACACTAATTAAAAAAAAAATAAATAAATAAAAAATACAGAAAAAAAAACCTGTATGGAGTAGATACTCGTCATGGAACGAAGATGTTATATTCCAAAATCACATATGAAGTAGTTTTTTTTTTTATTATAAAGAAAATCAAATTTTATGACAAATCTACAGTGTTTGGGAGCTGCCATTTTTTTTTTCATTTTTTTTTTATTCGAGGGCAATAAGTAAATTTGACTATAGAGATTTTTTTTGTATTCAAAATAATTAAGTTTTTAATCGCTAAAAGTGCAGATTTTGATTTTATAAGTTTAAAAAACTGCTTGATCAATTTACATGGTTTTTGGAATATGACATCTTTGTTCTATGACAAGTATATACATCATAAAAATTTTCTGTAGTTTCATTTTTTAAATAAGTGTAATTCTAAATAAACATACAAAAAAAACTATTTAAGAATTTTTCATGCATAACCTTGAAAATATTACTGAGATATATCTTTTAAACATAAAAAAAAAAATTTAATTTTAAAAAAAAATTTTTAATTAAAAAAAAAATTTTTAATTAAAAAAATTTTTTTTAAATTAACAAAAAAAATGAGGTGAGTAAAAATAATTGTCTGCTTGTCATATTTAGCAAATACTTAGTGATATAGTTTTTATTAGTTTTACTTAGCTATTTATTTGTTGATGATTAGTTTGGTTGACTTTTCATATTTACACTTGTCTACATTCCATATAAAAATCGAAAAGAAATTTTTGTGTGTCATTTGAACTAATATTACTTTCAAATTCATTGGAAATTTACTTTTAAAATATCTGATGTTTAATTTTTAAGTGTGGGTGAAATTTGTTGTTTAAGTTAAATATAAATTGATCCTCCATATCAGATTTTTATCACGAGTGCTCTTCCTCAAAATTATCTCCCTTTTTTACTCAGGAGGAAGAAGATAATAATAAGGAATCTTATCCAGAATTTCCTCTACATTAAAAAAACAAAAATAAAGAAAAATATGTATGATATATGTACAAGTGACGAAATAAAAATATCATATTCCAAAAATTATGTAAATTGATCAAGTAGTTTGATTTTTATATTGAGAGAAATTCACAGGCATTACAACACAAAAAATCTTACAAGTTTGAATTATGAAATTATCTCCCTTTGTTATTTATTTTTTTTAGATTGTTTTCAAAATGGCATGTAGGACAACTACTTTTCTGTTACTCATAAAATTTGATTTTTCTAATACAAAAATAAAACTACTTGATCAATTTATATAATTTTTGGAATATGTTTTTGTTTTGTAACGGGTAAATGCATTATACAGATTTTTCATTATTTTTATTTTTTAATATAGGGGGAATTCTGGACAAGAACCAGAGAATTATTTTGTCCAGGTGCACTACAATTCATCAAAAGTGAATGTGTATGGAGGGGGAAACATCAAGTGTAGTTTTGGGTGAATTTCGGGAAGTGTGAAGGGTTCAAACGATGCAGCCACAACCAATGCAGACAATTTGTTTCATATATCAATAATTGCAAATGCAAAAAATAAACGTTTCCGAAAGTCATGGTAACTGTGTTGTTTTTCGACTTTATAGACATGTCCACGAGTGTGTTAGATGCAGATAGATCAGAAACAAGCTCCGGGTTGTTGTTGACAAGATGACTGATATTTTTTGGGGGTGTTTACTAATTTTTTATTTATTTTTTTATTGTCATTTCACTTCAAACAAGGCACGGGGCCACTTAGTCATGAGGGGCTACAATTTGGGATCAGATTTGCAGGGATACTGTTTAAGGAGTTGGGCAGTGAGATGTCTGTTCACAATACACTTGAATTTCTACATGTCAGTATAATTAGGGAAGCAGGGTCCCGGGAGAAAATTCCAAAGTGCAGCAGTCAGTGTCAAGTAGAAGGCTTTACAGGGATCTCTACAGTGTAGGGTGGGATTTTGCAGCTTGTCAGGTTTGTCGAGAGTGTTTTTGTCGAGGGGGTACCAGTGCTTGAAGTTCGTCAGAGTACTTGACATTGAAATACTTGTAAAAAATGCACAAGGATGCTATGTTTCAACGATGACACAGAGGTTGGAGTTTAGTTTTAGTTCAGGACCTATTAGGTTGTTGAATCTTTTTTTTAATGCTGTCTAGAAGTGAGAGGCTAGTGGCAGATGCACCAGCCTAGATGTAGAAACAATACTTCATGTATGGGTGAACCGTGACCTTGTAGAGATACAGGATATTTTCAGGTTTACTAGATGTCGGAGCTTCAAGTAATCCAAACCTAAAGAGTATAGCAAGTAATATGAAAACAGGCCACCCTCCCTCTTCTATTAAGGAAAATGCATGTTTTTATGTCCAGCTTAAAGTCAAAAACTACAAAACAATGTTGGTATATTTACACATCTTATATGTAGCATTACCCTAAATTAATAATATCTAAAATTCAGAAAGAAATATTTATTCTCGGATCATCAACTCGTGTGGGTTTTGATGGGGTCAGTTTAATTATGTACTAATTTGAAAAGAAAATGTTGCCTAATTCAATGAGAAATCTATTATAAAGAGGACGTTTGCTTGTGTGTCTGCTAAAAACTTTTGAAATCTGCATCAAGCATATACAAACATGGCACCGTTAGAAAGAGCGATCTCTCGGACAAAAAATTGGGAAAAAAATTGTCTCTTAGTCTATTATATAACAGAGAGTTGTCTTTTTGTATGTGTATGTCCAGCTAAAGAGGAATTGGCTGAACGGAGAAGAAAAAGGGTGTTGGGGAGAGAGAGAGGGGGGGAGAAAGATAGAAAGCGGTAGAGAGATATAAATTTTTATAGAAATATGTTACACTTTTGCCTTGGGAAATGCCAGATAGTCTTGCTAATCTTTAATAAAAGGAAATTAATTTTGGATGATTATGTGGGGTATAAAAAAATCGCCCTGAGAGGATCAATTTATGTCAAGTTTAGGCAGTAAACTGTCCTGACTCACTCTCACATGAAATTTAAATTAAAATGTGTAATTTCCTTTGAATGTAAAATTAGTCCAAATTTAAAAAAAAAAAAAAAAAAAAAAAAAATTCTATATGAAATGTAAACTGGTTGAAAGTAAACGATTTACCATTAGTTTGCGATAGTTGCTTTTTTATTTAAAACATTAACATCTTGCCTCTCAATATTTAAAGACATTATTCAGACTCAAATTAATTATGAAGTATATCTAAGAATTTAGTCTACATAATAACAAATTAAAAAAATAAATCCCATGATAGTTTTTATCTAAAGAATACATATATATATTAGAAATTAATAAAAAAAATTATATTGTGAGGCAAGGAGTTAAAAAAAAAAATATAGTACTTTTATTTTATATTTATAATAATTAATTTTTTTTTAGTTAATCTCCTCAAAATGAACATAATTTTATATTCAATTTCTATTGAGTTCTTGTAGTCTGCAACTAGATTTTTTTAATTTTATTTTTTTTTAGAGAAAAGTTCCATTTCAAAATGGCTGCGTCAATAGTTTATGAAGATCCTTAAATTCTGTAATTCATACATTAGTTGAAGCCATGGATTTTTGTATGGAAAAGTCTTGAAAATGTTTGATTTTTCCACTTGTGTTATTTACCATATTCCTTTTGCTTTGCCGTGAGAGTGCCTGATGCTAGATTGAATGTGCAACTATATGTGATATAAAATCTTTTTTACAACATTTACATTTGTATTTTTTTTTATTGCATTTTCACCCCTAAACAAGGCACAGTACCACTTTGATGTAGGGGGCTACTATCTGGGACATAATTTGCTGAAATACTTTGTAGGGAGTTGAGCAGCAAGACGTCTGTTTTCATTACACTTGAACTTCTGCATGTCAGTACAGTCAGGGAAGCAGAAACCCAGAAGGGAATTCCACGGTCTAACAATCTTAGGGAAGAAACTATTAGAGTAGAAGGCTTCCTGGCATCTGAAGATCTCTACTGTATAGAGGTGAGATTTTGCTGCTTGTCAGAGTTGTCGGGCGGGGGGGTATTTATGTAGAGAGTGTACAAAGACTTGTAGTTTGTCGGAGCACCTACCATTAAAATACTTGTAAAACAGGCAAAGGGATGCAACATTTTGTCGATGGGACAGAGGTTGAAGCCTAGTTGACAGGGCAAGACCTATTAGGCATTTTTCGGAGTTTGTTAATCTTGTATTTTACTGTTTATTTGTTTATGGTTGCTGAAAGAGAGGTTTATATACAACTGGTTATATGTACCCGATATTACCCAGGATTCAATAGTGGCATGTGTAAGTCGCATATGATGTTACTTATATAGAAATGGAAAAAGAAATCCTCATGCGAGGGAGATAACTCTTATTTTAACCTTCAAGTTAGAGTATGAGTTATCTCGTTTTCACTTGATTGTATTTTTAAAAATAAAATCACCTTTTTTACAAATGGCATGTCTGCTACTGGCATCATTGCAGTAAATAGTAGTTTAATCAGTTTTAAAAGAATGTTGTTTATATACTATCATGTTAATCAAATAATTGTTAGAAATGAATGGGCTAATATTTAATGGAAAAAAAATTTAACTTTATCTGATAGCTTAAAAGGCAACAATGAATTTTTTTTATTCTTATTAACATTTCTTTGATTTTTTGCTTTTTTACATCATAATTGAAAAAATATCTCCAGTTTTTTTACCTATCTTCCAGGTCAGAATAAGTTTGTTTTTAAAGAAACTGAAGAAAGATATATCTTTATTATTGCCAAGAACTTGCTACAAAAGTTTTTAGTATTATTATATTCAGTTTTTGTCGTCTTGTCTCATGCTGAGGTTAGACATCACGGGAATGACTTTCAACTTTTCTTTCTGTTGTCATTTCGCTTGTGTCACCAGCTAAAATTGGGTTGTCATCAACTGATTTCCTCCATGTCTTAAACAACCTACTATATTGCTTTTGACATTGACGTCAATGTGGGCACACTATGCAGCATTTCAGTTGACTAACACCAGGCAACATGGCTGTACCAGTTGAGATGATGCTGTACAACATACTTTTGTATCAAGTCCTGTAGAATGAGACTGGCAATTTTCTCTATACGGTGTACGATTGTGTTGTTTTGATGTTAAATAATGAATAAAAATGGCTAGACAGAATCAAATATTGATTTGTGAGGCATTGCTATTTAGGTCCAAGTTGGAAAATCCAATTGACTTAATTTTGTATGCAAGATATATTGGTATACTAGATCTTTATACATAGCAATGAATTCTATTGATAATTATTTTGTCACAGTAGCATTAGAATTAAAAATAAAACAAAATCTTGTGTTTGATATAAGTAAATAACTTTTTTTTTTTCGCCTCAAAGTAGTCATATTGCTGTTTGGAATGTAAGAAGCTATTATTCAGGATCGTATCTAGCAGGGGCTGAGAGGAGTTGAGCAGCGTGATGTCTGGTCACATTACATTTAAACTTCTGCGGGTTAGTACCATCAGAATAATTTAAGATAACATCAACATTTTAAGGAGATGACAGTAGTAAAATGAATGATAACACAGACTGATGATTTGGGCATGTCAAGTTCGAATCCAGTTGGCACCATAGTACTACTTTCACTTATGAATGTTGGCAACCTTTATGTGGTCCTTTCTGCAAGAATGCTAACATCACAATCAAATTGGTCAACAAAGTTGTACCATGCAAATCTATAAGAATTTACTTTTAATCCTCATTTTAAATATTTTATTGCAAAATTACAGGGGTCGTTTGAAAAGTATTTTTTTTACTCCAAAAATTGAAGAGCTACGAAGATGTGAGCAGTACCATTTAAACCAACAACTTTTTGTGCTCCAGAATTTATTTTTTTATATATCTTCTATTTTTTATTCCACACATGGATAAGAGGGGACTGCAAATTGCATTATTATGATTTGAAAGTTTCATCTCTCTGTTGCAGATATTGATGGCATGAGACTCTAAAAAAAACATCCTTGTTATGGACATGTGTCAGAAGCAGAGATGCGTCATTAAATTCCTCCAAGCAGAAAAAAATGAACCAATCTACATTCACTAGCGCCTGTTGAACGTTTATGAAGCTGATGCTGTTGATTTTGGCACAATTTAGAGATGGGTTTGTTGATTTCAGAGTGTTAACAGAGATGTGAGCGATAAAGCGTGTTTCAGACTTTTACAACCAAGGCATCAGAAAAGGTTGGCAAAAGTGCATTGAGAATAGATGTTGAAAAATACATTCTGGGACACAAAAGCTTGTTCATTTTAATGGTACCACTTCCGTCTTCATAGCTCTTCAACGTTTTAATTTAAAAAAAAAAATAGGCCTTATTTTTGGAATAACTCTCATATATAAACGTGTGTGTTTGTTCAGAACAAGAGGAATGAGCTGGGTACAGAAGAAAGTAGAGAGGGATAATGAGATAAAAGTTTTAATAGAAATATGTTACACTTTTCCTCTGGCCAGGTAGTAAGTAGATAAAAATAAAATGAGTTTTTTTCCCCCCAATTAACCATAGAATTTCCACAGACACTGCTAGTCTGATGCAAACCAATGAAAATTTCTATGGTTTGATTAATCGATAACTTATGTGGTGGATGTGAGAGGGAACTTTTCTTTGTAGTTGATTTGAATTTTGATTGCATGTTAGTCAGGTAAAAACGTTTTGTTTGTTTGTTAAATTATTTGCAATTTGTAGTTGATTTTCTTGTCTGGTTTTCACCTTTCATTTCTTTAAGTATATCATTTTTTATTTCCATGTTCTGTTCTGTAGTAGTTGAAACTAATATGATTTCATAACATGTCATTCAATGCATCTTTTCCCCTTCTTTATATCATTGGGCAAGTCAATTTAAATTATGAAATCTGTGTACACCTTGTGTTCAAATACGACTTTATAAAAGCATTTCATTATGTTATAAAATTATAACATTTCATTATGTTATAAAATTATAACATTTCATTTTATTATAAAAAGCATGTTAATTATATTATAAAAATTATAACATTTCATTATATTATAAAAATTGTAGCATTTCATTTTATTATAAAAATTATAACATTTCATTTTATTATAAAAATTATAACATTTCATTATATTATAAAAATTATAACATTTCATTATATTATAAAAATTGTAGCATTTCATTATATTATAAAAATTGTAGCATTTCATCATATTATAAAAATTGTAGCATTTCATCATATTATAAAAATTGTAGCATTTCATTTTATTATAAGAATTATAACATAAAAATTATAACATTTCATTATATTATAAAAATTGTAGCATTTCATCATATAAAAATTGTAGCATTTCATTATATTATAAAAATTGTAGCATTTCATTATATTATAAAAATTTTAGCATTTCATCATATAAAAATTATAACATTTCATTATATTATAAAAATTGTAGCATTACATTTTATTATAAAAATTATAACATTTCATTTTATTATAAAAATTATAACATTTCATTATATTATAAAAATTATAACATTTCATTATATTATAAAAATTGTAGCATTTCATTATATTATAAAAATTGTAGCATTTCATCATATTATAAAAATTGTAGCATTTCATCATATTATAAAAATTGTAGCATTTCATCATATTATAAAAATTGTAGCATTTCATCATATTATAAAAATTGTAGCATTTCATTATATTATAAAAATTATAACATTTCATTATATTATAAAAATTATAACATTTTATTATATTATAAAAATTATAACATTTTATTATATTATAAAAATTATAACATTTTATTATATTATAAAAATTATAACATTTTATTATATTATAAAAATTATAACATTTTATTATATTATAAAAATTATATTTCATTGTATTATAAAAATTATAGCATTCCATTTTATTATAAAAATCGTATTTCATTTTATTATAAAAATCATATTTAATTATGTTGTAAAAATTGTAACATTTCATTATATGATAAAAATTGTAGCATTTAATTATATTATAAAAATTAAAACATTTCCTTTTATTATAAAAATTATAACATTGCATTTTATTATAAAAATTATAACATTGCATTTTATTATAAAATTATAACATTGCATTATACTATAAAAATTATAACATTGCATTTTATTATAAAAATTATAACATTGCATTATACTATAAAAATTATAACATTGCATTATATTATAAAAATCATAGCATTTCATTATATTATAAAAATTATAGCATTTCATTTTTTTTTCTTTTTTTAATTTTCATAAAAGGTTTCATCTTGCATTTCCTTTGCATAAAACTAAGTTAAATTAAATGTAGCCCACATTTGAACCCATTCTAAAATTCATGATGATCGGTTAATTAGCTTAGAAATCCTGTTTATACAAATATTATATAAAAATACCTCACTTTATATAGTTGAAATTATCCATTTTTTTTCTACATTGTCATTCATTATGCTCCCACTGTACTTTTGTTTGTGACCTTGGTGAAAGTCGCCTATGAGGAAACGATTTGGAATATTTATATGCAAAAAAAAAAAAACAAGAAAATGATGATAATTCTAAGTCATCTTTGAAACGATCGTATGAACACTACCAATAAATAAATAATATAAAACAATTTATTGGTGCACCTCTATTCATTATATATATATGTGTGCGTCTGTGATGTTATAATATAAAGTTGAAGTTTGATTTCAGGTTCAATCCTTATGGAATTCCTTATCAAATATCAATTTATAGATAGATAGATAGATATATAAATCCACATTAAAAAGACAGATTCCCCATATAGAGTGCTCAATGCGCATTTTATGCAGAAAAAAGTTGCTGAACAATTTAATAAAAAAACAAAAAAAAAAATGAAAATATACCAGATAATAAATTCATATCAACTGTAACAGTCAATTCTCAAATCTGCATTGGCTTCCAATTCACACATTTATCGGAGATCAATAAAGAAGTATTTGAACACAAACTATATACATGTAAAATCAATCCAATAATTTTTTTTTTTTATTTTTTTTTTTTTGTTTTGTTTTTTTTTACATTTCTCCCCTTTTTTATATCTATATAAGTTCTTTAACAAGATTATTTTTTTCAATTTTTTTTATTGATTCTTAAATCAAATTCATTTTTTCTTTCCATCAACTCATTTACTACTACTATTACTTGTTGCTTTTTATATCAAACGTCATTATTTTTTTCTTCCTTTCTTATTATTTCCATAAACTGTGTCTCTTGTTTCATCACTTTCAGCCAAAAATCGTAACACGGTATTGGGCAAAACCAAACAACAGCCTTCTTTTATTCTGCCTGCGCATGACTTTCATGTTTTTTTTTTTTTACGGGCAACGTTACATTGCTTTGCACTATACTGTCTTTTTTCTCTATCCTCTTCCTAAGTCTGTTGCTTTCCTCATTTTTCTCTTACTTTCAATCAATATTGTCCATCTGTTGTCTTTACAACTTCTGCTTTCGTTCAAACAAAGGGGGGGGCGGTATCATTTTCGAAATGTTGCTTCAATCTGAACGCTCAATGTAAAAGTTGTCCTTTTTTTTTTCTAACTTTCTTTCGATGATTTTATTTATTTTTTTTTTTATTTTTTTCCAAGAAATAAAAAATGAAGATTTAATTCAATGTTTCTGAATTTTTGAGATGAGGATTGATTTTTTTATTATTTGAATTCTTCCGACTACTGTTCTCATCTTGATTATTATTGTTACAATATTTCGGTCGAGGTAACTTCGACCTTCTTCAAGTGTATCTTGTTGAACTCTGGAATTTATTACCGTTTATTTAATCCACAGGGGTAGCATGGCCCTATTCTGTCAACCATGACTGTATAGAAGTCCCAAGTAATTCACAGTTGAATTTTGAGTGTTGCCTGCATTAAAGATTCAATCTTCAACCTCCAGAAGAGTGTAACTTACAACTGAAAAGAGTTCCATTTGAAATTCCGTGTAAATTCCTGAATTTAACAAAATACACCTGACATAGATAGGTTGGAGGTTATATCAACTAAAACATTGCAAAAATAACACTCAAGATGAGAACAGGAGTTTAAAGAATTCAAATAATACAAGATTTAGTTTATTTCTCTTATAAAACCCAATATGCAGTAGATATGATTACATGTATGTATGTATGTATGTAATTTGTTTATTGGATGCTTTTATAAATACAATAAATGGATCAGCTGTAGTTGGAGGTGATTCAAAGTCTCCCTTTTCATTGTCTTCAAACTTTGGTCAAACGACTTAACAGCTTTAGTTGTGTGGGAGATTAGAAATCGATATTGTTTATTCAGTTTATTCATTTTTCTTTCCTTTTTACTTCTTTTGACATTTGATTTCTACATCGAGATGTGATTCCGACGAATGCTAAAAAGCAAATGTCTTTAATTGCTACCCTTTTTCTGTCTCTGCTTCATTGGGATTGCTTCCTTTGTCACTCTCAAAAGCAAGTTTTCACAGGAACATGTTAGCTGAAAATATTTTCCAACCAATAAATAAATGAAGCAGAGAAACTAAAAGGGTAGCAATAAAAGCCATTTTCTTTTTAGCATTCGTCACATGAAAGAAGTGACAAGGAAAGAAAAAGCAAGCCAAACGAACAAAGAAAGAAAAGAGGTAACTTATTATGCTTGTCTGTTTTGCAAATCGATTTTGAATCTAACACAGTTGTTCTAGATATTTTGCCACCCATTTTTAATATTCAATAATTAAATTCTTCATACAATATTGTCTGATGTTGATGCCTTTTCATATATATAAATAGAAATGTACATGTTTAGAAGTAGAATATTATGTGCATTTTATATATCAAAGTTTGTAGTTTTCTTAATCATGTTAAATGGCTAAGGATGTTTTTAGAAAAAATATGTGTACAAAAATTTCATTGAAAATAAATTTTGAAAAATGTAGGTATTTAAATTGAAGTTTTTACTTTTTATATTTAAATATCCAAATATTTTTTTAATTGTAATATTTAAACAAAAGTTTGCATTTCAATCAAAAAATGCTTTGTTTATTGATATAAAAAATACTTAAGGGAGATAATTATTTTTACTTTGATCTAAAAATGACTTTAATGCAGATTGTGTTTTTGCTGCAAATACAATTTTTTAAAAGAAATTTATTTTTTATTTTCATTTATTTTTTTTTTTTTTCAGAAAAATATTTGTTTTAATATGTTTTTTATTTTTGTTCAATTTGAATTTTTATATAAAAGAAAAATATATCAAAAAAATATATCAAATAAAATCTGGATGTTAATTTTCATAAATTGTTTCTTAAGAAAATCTTTCAAAGAAACCATGTTAACTCTTTACCACCAGAATTTTTTTATGCTTTAAATAATTTTTTAATCATGAAATCCACATGTGACGAAAGTTAGCATGCAACAGACACACAAACATGAACCCTCATTCACTTGTTGAACCATGCATAGACCTGTACTTTGGAGACCAGTTCGGCTGACAAGCCATAAAAGTAAGAAATATTGTTTTTTGAAAGGCGACTTGAAAATACAATTTGGTGGTAAAGGGTTAAGATTAAATGATAAAATTCTATATTCGATGAATTTGTATTGGGAAACGGAAATATAAAAAGAAAGAATGAGAAAATAGATCTGTTCCCCCAAAATTATTTATCAACAACTTGTTAAGACAATAAAATTGAAGGGTTGATAAAGATTAAAAGTTCAGAGTGTCCCAAGAATCTCCTAGGTAAAAGAAGAGCTGTTTTGCCTGTAGGGAGAAATTTAGTAGCCATCTTTGTTTCAGCTGATGCCATGTGAGTATGTGTGTAAATGGGGTAGGTATAGTAGATGCTTATTTTGTTGGTGAGAGAGTGCTGTATGAACTGGGTAGATAAGTTCTGTTAGTAGTGTGTATATGCTGTCACTGTGTTTAGTACTTTGTTTGAGTCTCGTTTAGGGGGGGGTTGTATGTGTTAATATGTTTAAGAGACCGCACTCAGGATTGTCACTGTGGAAAATATCAAATGAAATAATGACAATGTCTATCCATACAAAAATAATTGCTTTTTTTTTTTTTTTTATTGATAATTTAAAACAATGAAAAATAAGGAATTGGTAAAGATTGAGGGTTCAGTGTCTCAAGAAAGTTCTAGGTGAAAAAAAGAGTTGTTTTGCCTATAAGGAGAAATTGACTGTTGATTTGAGCTTTTGTTCAATCAAAAGTTGATACATGAAAACAATTGCTGATGCTTTTAGCAAACTCTTACAAAAGTTGATACATAAAAACATTTGTTGCTTTTAGCACACTCTTACAAAAGTTGATACATAAAAACATTTGTTGCTTTTAGCAGACTGTTACAATATCTGTAAAAGATTGAGAAAAAAGAAACAAAAAAAATTCCTTCTCTTTTGTACAAAACTTCCAAAACTATAAAATGAAAAGATGATCAAACAGAACAGAATCTTTTACAGCATAATCACATTGACACACCGTTTTTTGTTAAATCACCAAACTTAAGCAATGTTGAGTCTGGTCAGTACCAGATGAATAATCTATTTGGGAATACCGGGTGCTGTATGTAGGAGAATGTGGACACCTCCCTGTAAGAGTTGCAATCATCTCCCCTAATGAGGATATACATGCGGCTGCAGACTGATTGTGGATTTTGTAGTTCCATGAAACTTCCTCCTTTGGAGGAAGTCAGTTAAACCTGCACATTAGTGCCATTTCCAATCTTTTACGGACATTGCAATGCGTTTATTAAATGTATAACTCCAATTTCACTTGAATTCTAACGCTATTTCCCTGATAAATCTTAGTTAAAAGTATATCATCTTATGAAATAATTTATTAAAAATGAAACCCTTGTTAATATTATTGATTAGTTTTTAGTTTTTTTTTAAACTACTTCATATTATTTCTTGTTCATTATGTGGAATTTTTTTTTTGCAGTGCGATTCTGTTTTTTATTTAAAGAAGAAAAAATATGAACTGTCATTTTATTTTTTTTTTAATTCAGAATTTTTGAGATGAGGATTGATAATTAGTATTTGAATTATTCGGACTACTGTTCTCATATTGGTTGTTATATTCATGCTTCAGCTGATGTAACTTCCGACATTCTATTGTCAGCTGTTTCTTTTTGAACTTGCGAATCTTTTGTGTTGTTTGGATTTTTTGGACTACTGTTCTCATTTTGACTGTTTTTTTTTTCATAGATGTAACCTTTGACCTTCTTCAGGTGTACCTGAATAATCCAAATAATACAACCTTTTTTGTTTTTGTTTTCTTTCTATTCAAATAAAATTGTAACATGTTCTGTAGTCTGATGGTTTGATACATGCTATCAATTTTGTGTGGATCCCTCTCCCAACTTCTTGTTGATCCCTTCAGATTCTAAGATGCACTGTCGAATTTCAACTCTGTTTCTCTATTTTAAAAAAATTGTTTATTTTTTTAGTCTCTTGACGTAAGTGATAAATGTTTGCATGCCTTTCCTAATTACTCAAGCATAGGAAGATTAGAAACAAACAAAATTGTAATTTTCTGAATCCTCATTCTTTAGAAACGGACAAAATTATAATTAAAATTGGTAATGCTGAACATTACTAATTTTTCTACCAAAATTCTTGGATTACATTAAGAGTTAACAAACATTCACTCTCCTTCCTTCTTTCTCACTCTTTATTTTCTCATATATATAAGTGATAGGACAGTTCGAATATTTTTCCCCCCGATTCCAATTCTTTATAAATCTCTAAATATTTAAATGTAAAGTTTCTACTTTTTGCCGATTACTGTAAAAAACAAATGTTAAATGTGCAGATATTTTCTCAAACGTAAAAATATACTCGTGGGAGATGATCTATAGGTTTTAGTTTTACTGTTAGTTTAAAACCAATAAATATTTATTATTTTAACATTACTACCAGATTTTATTTTAAACAAAATCAAATAAAAACAGACAGTTGAAGGAATGTTTTTTGACAATGGAGAATAGGCACAAAATTTTCTGATTCTGATGCCACAAAATGTTTGGATTTTCCTGATTCTGATTAATCATCCAAACACTAATATATATTTACACGTATTGATATATTGATTTCAGTTCTGACCAGACAAACAAAAAAAAAAATAACTTCACTTTTTCTGAATAACCATTTTATCTTCATGAGCTATACAATCAAACAGGGTTTGAATATTGCAGACAAAAAAATAATTTTCAGAAAAGCAAAAAACATAGTTTCACATATACATAACTTGCAGTGCACAAGCCGAATAATAATAGATTATCATATTTTCAACCCATTTTGTTTACAAGTTGGACATTTTGATTTAAGCGTGACTCTTCGATAACAATATAGCCGTTGTGGCCAAAGAAATCTGCAGGAGAAAAACATGAAAGAAAAAGAAAAATATCCACAAATGACTATAATATAAAGTTAGTATTTATAAGATTGTAATTCAATAGTGCTCGATACAATTTTTGTAAGATATCATGAAATTGCTGAAAAATGTTTTAACGAGATCTGTTATTAAAACATGATTGCACTTATCTAGCAAATCAACTTCTCTTTTAATCCTTTAATATATATCTTTATATATATATATATATATATATATATATATATATATATATATATATATATATTATTGGTTCTTGTCCAGAATTCTCTCTATATTAAAAAAAAATTAATAAATAAAAAATCAGTATGATGTACATATCTGTGACAAAAAAAATATATTCCAAAAATTATGTAAATTGATCAAGTAGTTTACTTTTTCAGTTTCAAGTTTCAGTTAAGAAAATCAGTTTTAATAAGTAATTAATGGGAATTCGTAGGCATTACAACATAAAGCTAATATTAATTGTTGTTGAGTTATTTCCCTTCCTGTTTTTTTGTTTTTTTTTTGTTTGTTTATATTTTTTTTCAAAATGCCAGGCATTACGGTTATGCCTTAGATGCTCATAAAATTTGATTTTCTTATCTCTATATATAATAAAAGAGGCGCAGTTTTTCCCCTCTGGACCAAATAACCGTAGGTTTACAACAACAGGTGGCACATACAAATTTATTCTGTTTACACTATTAGCCATTACCTTATTTAACTATAGAACAACATTTCAGACATTAATTCGTAATATTAAAACATTACATTTACATTACAGCACCACTATCATCATCGTCATAACCTACAAAGAAAGTAGTTCCAATTTTACTCCCATTCCATAAGTCTTCTTACGACTCCAATCTTCACCACATGAATTTATACTTTTCCCACTTCTCTGTGTCTACGCCGTCATTAACTGACTACTGAATTCATACACATCGCATACTCTTGCCACTTACCATTTACAAAATACTGATGTCTCCCTTTACATATTCACTGGAATTCGATTGGCTGAACTGTAAGCATTCCTCCATTCTAGATTAACAATATCAGCCTCCAAACTCAGTTGTATTTCAATATGACCTATACGAAAGAGAAACCTTCTGGCGTATTTCTTATCGCATTAAACACACCGACAACTACATTACACATGTAGTTACATATTTAAAAAAAACGTCGCTGTGTGTGTGTATGTGTGTGTGTGTGTGTGTGTGTGCCATTAAACTGATAGGCCGCATAAACTTGTGCAAGCATGTTTGTGCTTCTACACATAAATGTCTGTGTGTGCGCATGTTTTTTTTTTGTCTGTTTGTTTGAGTGCATCTGTGTGTGTGTGTGTGTGTGTGTGTGTGTGTGTGTACAAATTTAAGTCATTATGCATTTATTCAAACGGTTCTTTATCTCGCTAGGTCAACCCCCCCCCCCTCCAACCCTCAGCATTTTTTTTTTTTCATTTCCACTAAGCCACAGCCACGCAAGGTTGGGTACAGCTAGTTTAAAAATACATCTTTTTCTTGATCAATTTATGTAATTTTTGTTTCATCATGAGGACATACATCATATGAACTTTTCTTTCTTTTTTAATATAGGAAGAATTCTAGACAAGAGCTATAATTATTAATATTATTTACATCTACAGTCATATTCTATTTTCCTCTTTCTTTCACTTTTCTATTCAAACTCCTGTTTTTGTAATATTTTCTTTTCCTTTTTTTCAACTTAATGTCTTTTCATTTGTTTTCTTTTTCAACTTAATGTCCTTTCATTTGTTTTTTGTTTTTGTTTTCAACTGATTATCTTTTCATTTTTTTTTTCAACATAATGTCTTTTCATTTGTTGTTTTGTTTTGTTTTTCAACTGAATCTCTTTTCATTTTTTTCCAACTTAATGTCTTCATTTTTTTTTTCAACTGAATGTCTTTTCATTTGTTTGTTTGTTTATTAGTTCCATCTAAATCTCATTTCTAACTAATCTGAATCAAGACATTGTGTACAGATGATTCGTATTCAAGACTGGCACAAGGATATATCTTAGGTGACAATTTACAATGTTATTATTTAATCTACTTAAAAAATTGCACATTATATGCTTCATCACAATCTCAGGAAAAAAAGTAAACAAAAAATAAAATAAAAAAAGAAATACAAAGTAAAATCTCTTCTATAATCAGTCCTGCACACACGTCTTCAGCTGTGGCACTTCTGATGTGAAAGATTTTCATCAAACTAAGGTCAGGTCATGCTTGTTTAGATTGGTGATCTTTTAAACCAACGCATTTCAGGTGAAAATATTATGTACTTACTTGTCATGTCAAAATTAGTGTAAATTCCAAAAATTATGAAAACTGATCCATTAAAAAATAATTACAAGTAAAAATAGAATTTATTGAATTATTGAGTTTTATTGTATTTTTTAATGTAGAAGAGTTGTGAAACCAATTCAGTATGACAAACAAGGGAGACAATAACCCTTGACTTAAATTATAGGTCTGAATTTTTTAAACAGAATGTATTTGTGGATAATTTTTTGTTAAAAATACGCCTCGCACATCTACTGGATTATTTTTCGTAATTTGAGGAATTTATATCAATTTCGACAGAAAATAATAATGTTTTCACCTAAAATGCGTTGATTTAAAAGATCACCAATCTACACAAGCATCCACCAAGTTACTATTAGAGCTGGTATAATGTTGATATTTCCGATACAAGCAATCAAGCCAACATGGCTGGTGACTCACCTCAAACCATCTTTTTTCTTTTCCTTTCGCTCAAAAATGAGCTGGCATCCATCTAAAGGTAAAAAATGGTACTTTGTTTGTTGCTTGTGCATTATACAGGGTTTTCTAACAAATGCATTGCAGGTAAAAACATTATGTACTTACTTGTCATGTCGAAATTAGTATAAATTCCAACAATTACGAAAAATGATCCAGTAGAAGAATAATTACAATAAATATAAAATTTATCAAATTAACGAGTTTTAACATACGTTTTAACGTGGAAAAGTTGTGCAATCAATTCTGTATGACAAACTGACTTATTTCTCTGGCTTTCTTTGAAATCTGCCATTAAAAAAAGTAGAAAATATCCAACTACTAGTCTCTATGATTTTTTACGACAAATAGATGTAGCATTTCTTTTACTGGATCATTTTTTCGTAATTTTTCAAATTTATACTAATTTTGATTTGACGTATGTATAGTATTTTTACCTGGAATGCATTTTTTTTTCAAAAATCCAGTATATTGCGCTAGCACCAATTTTTTTTTTTTTTTTTTTTTTTTTTTCTAGTTAGTCTGAAAATTTTTGTAAACCATAAAAACTTGCGTTTTGTTTTTTTTTGTAAATTTTTTTTTTTTATGTATGACTTGAAATAAAAACTATTACAACATCTTGAAGATAATACTTTGAATTGAGTTCTAAGTGGTTTGTTGGTTTCATCGTTTTTGGGGTTTTTCAGCATCATGCACTTCTCTAAGTTTCTGAATTTTTGAGATGTGGATTGATTATTCGTATTTGGATCCTACTGTTCTCATCTTAAGTATTATTTTCACAACATTTTGCTTGATGTAACCTTTGACCTTCTACAGGTGTATCTTGTTGAACTCAAGGATCTTTTTGTCAAACTCTGGAATCTGCTACTCCCATGGATTAAATAAAGGGTTCTGTTCGAGATTCCATGTAGATTGCTGAGATCGTAAAAATAAATTCCCAAGTTCGATACGATACACCTGGAGAGGGTCAGAGGTTGCATCAAGAGAAACGTTATGAAAATAACTCTCAAGATGACAACAGTAGTTCGAGAAATCCAAATGATACAAAAACACTTCTCTGTTTTAACCGTTGATGTATGCCTATTGTTCACAATCTCTTTTTTCTACGCATCACATTTGATGCTGGTGGTTTTTTTAGTTGTGCAGAAGTTTTTGCACTATTTATTGATTTGTCGGAACTTTTTCACCTTTTCATACGTTTTATAATGGCGAACAATATTGTATCACTCATTCTTTTTTTTTTTCTTATGTTCTTTTCTCTCTCTCTCTCTTATGTTTTTTGTTTCCAAGATATTACATTTTTAATTTCTGCTTCATTTTGCTCAGAACGTGAATCCTCGGACTAGGGTAAGTTAATAACACAGAGATTGCTCCAATTCACTTTTGGTAAAATCTTGTCTCAACACAAAGCCGAAGGAATTGTCAGTTTCGTGCAAAAGTTCCAACAACTCTATGTGAATTCTAAACATTATTTCTCTAAATGTAAGTCGAAAGAAGATCTTTGAAGGGGAGACAATTTGGTATAATATTGGATAATATTTGCTCTAAAAAATGATAGATATTTTAAGTAAAAACACTATTACATAATTACGTGTCCTGTCGGAATTTGTAAAAAAATTTTGAATTACAAAAAAAATGAGTAAGTAGAAAAATAATTACAAGAAAAAAAAATAAAATTTATCGCATAATGCAGGTTCCTCGGTTTAGTCTATTTCAGCCAATTCTTTATGACAAATTGACTTATCTCCCTTGTTTTCAGTTAACTTTAGCAATTGAAAATTAGAAAATGGCGAACCAATGATGACAATATTTTTTCGTAAAAAAATAATTTTAGCTGATATTCTACTGAATCATTTTTCATAATTTTTGGAATTTTGACTAATTTCAACATCACACGTAATTACATAATTGTGTTTTTATGTAAAATGCATTTAAATTTTTTTGTCTTTTTAAGATATCGGATTATAATGCACAAGCACTCTTAGTTTTAAATTTTGTATCCATCAAATATTTTATCAGGATATTTCTCTACTCGAAGAGTCCATATTTTTTAACTGCCTTTTTTTTTTACCTTATATGATTTCAAATATTGTTTATATCTGAAAATATCATATATACACATCAACCACATATACAATATCTTTGATAATCCTATACGCACACACTATACCCATACACAATACATACACACTTTTTTTTTTTTTGTATTAGTCTGAAAGCATGTGTGTTTTCTCTCTCGTCATTTAACATCACTTTCCCCTTGTCCAGGGGTCAGACGTTTTCTGATATTTCACAAGTTCACTCTCCACTTCTCACGGTCCAGTTGGTCAACTGTCTCCAACTTTCACCCTGTACGGTTTCGTCTAATCACTTTCAAGCTTTTTTTGGCTAGACAAGCTTCCTGCATTTCAAGACATCCATGATTCTGCAACAGAGGATGAAGGTCCCACATGAACGTATCAGTGTAACTGACGTCCTTAGAACTTTTATGCTGAGCAAATATATTGCTTTCAGCAAATCGTCCCATCTAATATATTTGGTTTGGTCAGATTTTACATTGCAGGTCAGTTCAAGTGTGAATCTGCCATTGCACTGCAGTTGGACAAAAGAAGACTGGGGACTGGGTGACCGTTCAGCATTAGTAATAAAAATAGTTAGTTGTCCAGAATTCAATATATTTAAAAAAATTATATATAATATTTATGTTATACATATTTATCATGGAATGAAAATGTCATATTCCAAAAATCACCGAAATTGATCAAGTATTTTTTTTTCATAGATTTTTTTTAATGATTTTTAGCGATCACTAGTACATCATTAAGACATTTGATCTTTTCTTTTCTGGAGAGGTTGTTGACGGGGGGGGGGGTCCAGTAATGAATTTTACCTTTTCAAAAATATGGCAGAGCAAGACATGCCGTCCCCGTTTCCTCATAAAATTTGATTTTCTTACTTAAAAACAAATACTTGATCAATATATATGATTTTTGGAACATGATATTTTTGTTTTTGTGATGCGTATATACATCATAAAGATTTTTCTGTGTTTTTGTTATTTTTTTTTTTTAAATAGGTTAAATTGATAAACACCTAGAAATTAAGTCTAGCAAGTATTTAAGGAAAGAGACTTCCTCCATTGATAATTAGTCTGGGAACCATAGAACCCAGATAAATTACATCTTCTTCAAAAAGAGTTCCAGAAAGGCAGCAAACAAAGTAAAAATCATGCAGAAAAAAGAAAGCAGCCAACAGAACTTGTCATGTCTTGAGTTCATGGTTGCAGTGCCAAGAATGAGAATATGCAAATTTGCACCTCGTATCTGCATTTACAAACTGAAAGACCTGGGTATCCTTATACATTTTATTCATGGAGAACTTATTTTCAACCAACACTGTATTAAGAACAAATAAAATTTTGATTGTTGTCCAGGTTCCCCTTATATTAAAAAACAAAAATTTTTAAAAATCATTATAATGTATGTACCTGTGACGGAACGAAAATGTCATATTCCAAAAATCACGTAAATTGATCACGTGGTTTTATTTTTAACTAAGGAAATCAAATTTTAGGAGTTAGCAAAAGGAGATTGCATTGCATCGCCTACTTAAAGAAACAAGAGCAGATAACTCCACAATAAATCACACTTGCAAGATCAGCTTTGAAATGTCTACAATTTCCCATTAAATCGCCTAAAATCAATTTACTTTATAAAAGTAAAACTATTTAATCAATTTATGTGATTTTTTTTTTTTTTTTTTAATAGATCTCGGGTATGTACGTTACAAAGATTTTTTTTTTAGTTTTGTTTTTTAATATGGGAGAATTTTGAATAACTACCAAAATTTTTGTACAATTTAGGTAAATTGAATAGACTTGTACCCTTGGCTAGATGATATGATTTAATTGATGTCAATAGTTGTGTCTAAATCTACATGCAATGATTAAATAACACGCGTGCACACACACATATGCACACTTAAACGTTGTAATGCATATAGTCACTTATTGTTAAGCAAAGTAATTCAATCGATTAAGTCTCAAAGTATCTAAATTTTTTTATATTTGAGTTGAAATTTTGTATAATGCATCAGAATACACAAATTGAAAGGAGAAAGCTATTATTTAGAAAACAAAATATTGACTCCTCTAAATATGACGTTGGGTAAACGAGATACATTTTAAACATCAAGAAGCTATATATATATATATATATATATATATATATATTCAAGATAAAATTTACACGTTATGCTAAAAAGCAAAGCATTTCACACAAAGAATTACATATATATATATATATATATATATATACATATTCAAGATAAAATTTACACGTTATGCTAAAAAGCAAAGCATTTCACACAAAGAATTACATATATATATATATATATATACACATATTCAAGATAAAATTTACACGTTATGCTAAGAAGCAAAGCATTTCACACAAAAAATTACATTGCACTTTTAGCAAGACGTTAATGACTTACTATTGCAAAACTCTTATAAATTCATACGTCATCGAATAAATAGAATTTTAGCAAATTTTACAATAATTTTTAAGAAGGTTTCAACAACTCTATGATAGATGTTGATGAATTTTATCTTTTCTTCAGAATAATTATGCAGTAAGCAATATTATATATTATTTTATAGATTTAAAAAGAAATTATTTTGTGTCCTATTTATAGGACAGTGGGATCTAATGAGTTAATAAATGTATGGAAGAATGTAAGTGCAGTAATATTTCAGTATATTATTAGTACACTGTGGAACCTAATGGGTTGATGCATCATTTTGAGGAGCAAAACTGATTTTTTTTTTATTGTTGTACAAATATGGCAACCTTTTTTATGCCATTTCTGAGGAGTGTGTAATGTCATTGCTTCCAAGCACAATCAGTGAAACAGATTTTTATCTGGTCACAACTCAAATGACTATTATTTTCATGGTGAAAACACAATTTGCTGCAATCCCCTGAACATGACTGATAATGATTTGATATTCCAGTTCAGCTGATTATGAATACATTTGAACCATGCACAATGGTGTTTTGATGTTTGATCGTTTCTTTTAACAGTAATCATCCTGTGTTGTACCATTGAGTGGCAAAGGTCAGTTTCAAGCACACACAAAAAAATAAAATAAATAATGGTTCGATGGTTGGTCCTTTTGTATAAAAATAATTATTCAAGTAAAAGTTGCAATGTTGCGTTTATTTGGAAAAAAACGAAAAAGGAAACAAAACTTTTAAATGCACCTTCACACTTTAAATATGAAGTGCTTTTAGATTGGATCAATCATCTGTGTGACTTTAGTTTGGCATTTTCAATCCATGAGTTTGAGGTGTGTTTCTTAATAATGTTGAGTCCAGTGGCAAGCAAAATGGGAGTCTCTAAGTTACAAAATGCAGTTGATTATATTGTGTCAAGAATTCAGCAAGGCAATCCGGCCTCTCCAAACTCTTTCTGTTACCTCAGAATGAGGAAGGCTTTCCTCTCTCTCATTGTATCAAATTATTACATCTGTCTCTTTCTCTTGCATGGAAACTGAAAATTGTTTTATATTTTCATTGGACGAGTACCTTCCATTCCTTTGAAAGTTTCTTTGCTCTCTTGATTGGAATTAGCATTAATTTATCGGAATGTTTCAATTTTATTTTTTGGAGCAAAATAAATTAAAAATAGGAATTGCTTCTTTCTTTTGTGTGTCTGTAAATTACGGGTAGATAATTTCTCAAGTTTTAGCTTGAATCAAATGTTTTAAATTTGCACGAGTCTGAACCAACAATTGTGCTATCAACTCCACAATCTTCATTGTATATGTGAATTACTTCAATTATAAATAAAAGATCTTTTAAAGATTTATTTTGTAAAATTTTAATGCTTTTTTTTCTTTTGTAATTTTATAAAAATCCTTATATTATAATCCTTAATTATAGTTTATAACCCTTATTATATTTTATAATCCTTATTATGTTATTATTCTCAATTATATTTTATAATCTTCAACTTTATATTATAATCCTTATTTATATTTTATAATCCTTATTTATATTTTATAATCCTTATTTATATTTTACCATCTTCAATTATATTTTATAATGTTTAATTATATTTTATTATTCTCAGTTTTTTTTTAATTTATTTTGAATTTTTTTAATGTTTCTCTCTCTCTCTCTCTTTCTATCTCTTTGTTTGAAATACTCATGCAACCAAACTAAACACTTGTAAAATACGATATTTCTCAGACGAGCCATTGTTATTTTAATTTTTTTAAAACTGTTTTCCCCATCTTGATTATTGTCATTTTCACAACCTTTCCCCCATACTTTTCTCCAGCCTTTTTCAGGTATCAACTAAGACAAAAAGTACATGGCTGAAGACGTCATAGCAACTAACATTTGGAAAACAATCTGAAATAATGTATAAAATCCTTTCTAAATGCATTCATTAACTTTTGCTCTTGGCTGACTTATAAGTTTGTTCATTTTTTGTTGTATTTTTTTTATATATTTGTTTTTATACAAACCGATCAAACAAAAGTTTCAAAAAGTCGAATTGTTCATTAAAAGTTCATTTTACATGTGTTGTTAAAAAGTAAATTTAGCCATTTACTTTGATTCAGAATAATCCATTTCAACTTGCAAATTTAATAGGATTGAATAAAGAGCCATGTTTTTATATTTTTTTGAAAAACAGAATCTTTTAAGATCAAATTTAGTTTTAAAATGATTTCTTATACTTTTTTTTTTATCTATAACCTCGTGTTTTAAAGTTGTATAGAAAGGGAAGAAGGATAATTAAGAATAAAGGAGAGGAAAAACTAGAGAACTGTGCTGATTACAAAATGTAGACATATGAATAAATATTTATTTTCCCAAATAAACCACCAGTTCTAATTAGTCTTCTTCTTCCCCCCCCTCCCCATTTCATTGTGTATTTAGTAAATCAAAACACCAGGTCGGATATACAACAAATCCTTTGACCTTATATATATATATATATATATATATATATATATATATATATATATATATATATTTGTCAATTTTGTATGGCACAAAATAGAAAATCTACAAAATTTATGAAAATCTTTGTTTACATAGGTGAGCTTTTAAAACAACCTATTTTAGGTGAAAACATTATTACATACTTATCATGTGGAAATTAATATAATTTCCAAAAATTACAAAAAAAATAATCCAGTAGAAGATGTCTGTCTGTCTGTCTATCTATCTATCTATCTATCTGGTTCGGCTTCTTGCCCAGACCAATGTGACTCTCTCTCTCTCTCTCTCTCTCTCTCTCTCTCTCTCTCTCTCTCTCTCTCTCTCTCTCTCTCTCTCTCTCTCCTCTCTCTCTCTCTCTCCTGTTTTCCATCATCTGCCTCAGATCTTAGATGTGCTTGATGTATTTTTAACAAAAAATCATCCACAATTAAGTTCAGTTTAAAAATGGTGGATCCTTAATTTAAATCTACCTAAATTAGTTTTACACAAGAGTTATATCCCTTGGTTGCACAACTCTTCCACATTAAAACATGCAATAAAACTCGATAATTTGATAAATTATATTTTTAATCATAATTATTTTTCTACTAGATCATTTTTCGTAATTTTTGGAATTTATACTTGTAAGTACATAATGATGTTTCCACCTGAAACGCATTGGTTTATAAGATTACCAATCTACACAAGCAGCAAAAACAGTTAAAAGTGTCTGACATGTTTTGAATAAAAGAATCAAAGCGTTCTTTAATCTCTTTCTGCTAAAATTTACGTTGAATGCAGGTTTGTCTAAAGTATCCAAACTCTCTATTTTTCGGTTTAATATAACGTATGCAAACTATTTCTTTTCTTTTTTTTACCAAGTGATTTAATTATAAGTTAAATGGTGCAAGATTTAAGAATTCATTTGTCTTGCATAAAAAATAATTGATTGTGCATTTTGTCTTTTCTTTTTAACACTTTTTGCAAAATCATAAAATTTTGAAACGGAGGCAGTTTTGTAATGTTTTTTTTTAATAAAGAACTCCGATCTCTCTTGGATTCCATTCTCATTCTACATTTCAAAATCAAAGATTATCACATCATTTTAAAACGGAAACAAAAAAGACGTATATCTTAATGTAAATTCTTTGCCTCTTTTAACGTATTTGATTCGTTTTTCTTTTTCCTGTCAGGATTTGGCAGCAGAAATTGAAAGACAATTCCAAGAGGAGGTATGGTAGACAAAAAAATGAAAGTAAAAAAAGAAAAGCATGGTATCATTTAATAATAATAAAAATGTTTTAAATAAACATGTGAATAATCCCTGATTCCCTTTGATTATTCTCGCCCGCTGTTCCACCTATTCCAAAAACATTTTAAAAAATCTTTTTGTTCCAAAATTTTGATAATGCTTTGTTCATTTCCACAAAATTTGCTTTATTAAAAATGTTTTATTAAAAAATGTTTACATTTTTTAACGCACAATTTTTTTTAATCATGAATTTTCCTTTTTTTTTTTTTTAATTCCTAATTGAAAATTTTCTCTTAAATTTTTTTCTTCCACCAAAAAAGACGTTTGTGCTTTTATGCACTTGCTTTATAAAAACAAACAAAAAAAAAAAACTAATTTCCAATTGTTTTCCACAGATAATCATAATTGACCAGGTTCTTCAGTTTGCTGCCTTTTTTCCATTTTTTTTTTTTTATATATATATATAATTTATTCCTATTTTTTTATATATAAAAAAAACCCTGTTTGATTTAATCTTCTCCGTGTGTTTCTCATAAATAATAACTATGACATGCGCTAACACAATTTCCATACCTATCAACATCAGCAGATTATGTATAAAATGTGTGTTTTTATTCTTTTAATTTGTATTAACATAAGAAAAGTGATCTACAATTGCAGACAGTAGAACCTGTGTCTTTTTCACCTCTAAACATTGAAGTCGTATTTCAATTGAAATAAACAATTTTCACGTTTGAGATTTTTTTTCAGATGAAGATTCACACTTTGTATTTTTCAGACTACTATTCTCATCTTGCCTCATCTATCCACGTTTCCATTGATGTAATCTCTGACCTTATTCACGTGCATCTTTTCCAACTTGAAAACTTTTTATTCAAATTCTAGAACCTGTATGAAATTTCAAACTACACCCTTTATAGAGGGTAGGTTGTTCTCATTCAGTCATAACTGGTATTACAACATGGCTCTCGCAAATTTGAATTGAGTTATCTCCTCTTGTTTTCTTTTTGGATTTTTTTCAAATAGCAGAGATGGCTGCTCTTCTGTTACTCACAAAATTTAATTTTCTTATTTAAAAATACAACTACTTGATCAATGTACATGATTTTTGGACTATGATACTTCTGTTTCATCACAGGTATGTACATCATACAGATTTTTGTTTTTTAATAGAGAGGCAATTTCGGACAAGAATTGTGTTACTTGATGTTATAACCGCTTGTACTAAGGATTGAACCTTCAATAGCTACAGGATTGTCACTTATTGTTAACCAGGTTGACGGTTCAATCCTTACTAAAGGCAATCATAACAAAAATGAATACTTTTACCTGATTATGGTTAATGGAAGATTGGAAACAATTTCCCTGTATGGATTAAATAATTAAGGGTTTAGTTTTAAATTTCATACCAATTCCCAAGTTTGAATAAAAGGTTACCAAGTTCAAAATGTTGCACCTGAAGAAGGTTGGATCCTTGGGGAAGTCCTTACGTTAAGTATTCAGGGCTGATTTTAACTGCAGCTATTATCTTTAGATTTTTAATTTCACATATATTGGAATCTCGATCCTTGGTCAGAGCACCAATTATGTGAATGTGAAGCTTGTCACAAAAACATCAACGATGTCGCCCTCAAACTCTGTCACCTCTACTTGTGTTGACTGCTATTATCTCTTGTGATGCTTAATATGGCATCACCGACCGTAGTCGTATTTTTTCATGAAGAAAATTGGTGGTGTCATGACCAAGATGGACCCTACTCCCACGCTGTGTTGATTGATCAGAAGTACAGGACTGGGGTTGATCAAAGA
>NC_136509.1:12204545-12329545 GCF_053919585.1 Euprymna scolopes | reverse complement strand
ACAACAAACGAAATCCTCCACTCTCTGAGACAGATGGTGGCATACTGAATGTAAGCAATGAACAGTTGCAATCTGGAGGTATCTGACATCTACCCAAATACTGAACTAATACGTACAAGGCGTGTTTGAATCAATTCCCTTTTTATTTATGCCATTATATTCATTTATTTACGACTGAATGAATTAGTTCAACCAGGTCATTAAAGGTTAATTGTTAAAAGTTCATATGGTTGGATCTCCTTAAAATTTGAAGAAGACAAAAAGAATGTATCGATGAATAAGGAGTTCAAATGAGGTATCAAAAGTTTGAATTAATTAAAATTTAATTCATGGAGAAAGTCGATTAAAATCGTTTCAAAAGCATTTAAATATATTCTTCGTCCCCTTTGTATTAAGCTTGGTTGATTGTGAGTTTGTTTGCTTGAATTTTAATTTTTGTAACTCATTACACGCCTGTCAAGAACTCATGGAAATCGAGAATGCTTCAAGATGTTCTTGTTGACACTCGAGCAGAATCTTAAATCACTCGCCTGCCAAATTGAAAGGATCGATCAGAAGAAAAACAAATTGTCATTTCAGTGAAACGTGCATATATATCAGATCAAAAGAAAGTTCTTGCAGTTTTCAACTTTTGAATTCAGGTGAACATATCTCGGCTCAAACAAAAATTTATTGATTGAAATAAACAGCACACTTTTTCCAATGGAAAACAAGCGTATTTATGCCAGTAATGTAAAAATCTTGCGTTCTGGTGGCGATGAATTCAGTGAAGGCAGTTTTGATATCGCTTAGGGTTTTGAAGCATTTCTCACGCAGGAAGTTGTTGAGATGCTTGAAAAAATATTAGTAGGTGAGAGGTCTGGAGAGTATGGCAGATAAGGCAGAGTTTCGTAATCCAATTCATTCAACTTCTACAGGGTTGGTTTAGCACCGTGCGATCGGGCATTGTTGTGGAGGCGAACTGGGCCTTTTCTGTTGACTAATGCTGGGTGTTGTTGTCGAAGTTTCTGATGCATTTCATCCATTTGTTGACAGTACTTTTCGATTGTAATGATTTTGCTTGCATTCAAAAAACTAATGGATGAGATTAGTCGCAGACCACGAAACAGTCAGTATGAACTTTTTTTGGATGCAACTCTGGGCTTCAGGAAGTGTTGTGGAGCTTCTTCAGTGTCTAACCACTGAGCTAAGCATCACCAGTTGTCGTAAAGAACCTGAACAAGTCACAACCCGGTCGAGAAACGGGTCATTCTTGTTGCATAAAAAAAAAAGGGGGGAAAATGACACTTCATAATGGCATTTCTTTTGATTGTTCAATTCACGAGGCACCCATTTATCAAGTTTTTTTTTCTTTCCAATCTCTTTCAAGTGTTTGGAAATCGTTGTATATTACATCTAATTCAGAAGCTGTTTGCAAACAGTTGTGCATGGATTGGCTTTGGCTAAGGCTCTTAGTTGATCATTGTCAACATCTGATGGTCAACCACTATGCTAATCATCTTTAATATTTTCGTCGACACCACAAAATTTCTTAAATCCCTATTATGTTATGCGTTCAGTAGTGGCTCCTGGGCCAAATGTTTCATTGATATCATAAGCTATTTCAGCAGTTTTTCAGCCTAGCTTGAATTGGAATAAGAAAATTGTGCAAATTTGCCTTTTTTCATGTTGGTATTCAATGTTCTGAAAAGAAGACATAATTGTTTTAAAGCGATTGTAATTGAAACAATTAGAGTGAAAAACTCTAAAATGATGTATAAAGTAAAGATATTATAACAAAAACTTTTTGGAAAAATACATCATTTGAAATCCAAATTCAAAATTCTGTAAGAACATTCTTCTCAAACTAATATTTATATATATATATATATATATATATATATATATATATATATATATATTTATAGTAAGTTATAAAATATATATGGCAATTAAGCTACACAGAATATTCCACGCTAGGATTCATCAGGCTTATGCGAGGAGTTGTGGTTGTCTCGCGTTTTTATATATACGCATTCTATTGAGTTTTTAGTTAGCCAATCAGCTTTCTAGTTTCCACCGCACCCTTCTTAATCAGCCAATGAGCAGGCACTTAGAGGACAAAAGCTCACTTGACCCCTTCCTTTGTGTGTGCTATTTCAGCGGGGAGCGTATATATCTAGCGTTCTGATCTATTTTAAACTAGGTTAAATGTGTTTTGCTTTGGGGTTTTTTATGTTAGTTTATATATATATATATATATGATAATTTATGTATATGTATGTTTATTTTATTTATTTTCTATTGTTAATTTTAAAATTATTTTGTATCGCTATCCTAGAGTAAAGTTTATTCTGTGAACACAGTTGTTCACTATTTCTCTCCTACAGTTTAATAGATGTTGGGGTTCTTTAAAGTATAGGATAGCAAATTTTTCGTGAAGGCATAATCTACATTGATCGTCTAGGTCTCTACATGTGTTTGCTTGTCTTACTATTTTCCATTCGACTACCGGCGAACGTCCATTTCCTTTGAATTCCGAGTATTTGTTTGCTAGAGTTGTTTTCATTCGGTATTTTTTATTTTTGAATGTACTTTTGTGGTCATAGTATCGAGTTTTGAAATCTAAGGAAGTCATACCTATGTAATATTTCTTGTTATTCAGGTTTTCTTTCGCAAATATTGTGGCCTGGTAAACTACACTTTTGGTTAGACATTTGTTTTGAAGTGGGCAAAGTGTGCGGTGTAAACAGTTGCATTTATCTTGTTCGTTATTAGTTATGAAACGCGGAATATTCTGTGTAGCTTAATTGCCATATATATTTTATAACTTACTACCTAGCTCTACCTATGTATTGAGCACTGTTGAAGTAAATACTTAAAGTTTACGCATAAATTTATACTTTCGTATATTAATTTATGTGATTAAATGAAGTAGTCATATATATATATATATATATTTTATTCAATTTAGGTAAGCAAAATTACCATTAGTAACTACAATGAATCTAAGATTGGACTCTAGTAAAACCAGAGGCGTATTGTCACCTAATGATGTTTTTAAGGTTGAAACAGTAAATTTATTGTGATTTATAGCAATTTTTTTACTTAAACTGAATAAAATAATATTTTGAGCAGTACATTACAATTCATTATTTATAAAATAATAGAAATTTTAACAACACATAATTCAATTATGTTTAACATTACTTATACAGTCGCTACCTATTACTTATACAGTCGACAAATGCTGTAGTTATTTACGTACAAGAAGATAACGAGTTAAAATCAACTGACAGCATGTTGCAGGAATGTATTTCTGACGTAAGTCAAGGATTGTTTGCGTTTGCGTGTGTCATATATGTGTGTGTGTGTGTGTGTGTGTGTGTCTCATCAATCTCATCAAAAGGGACATCGTAATGCATGCATACAAGAAGTGGATTTGATAAGTGGCATCGTTCCTATGCTGCTGTTGCTAATGCAAACAATAAAATATATATTTTTTATACACCTATTTTATTATTTATTTTTCAAGCTGTTGAATAATAATTTTTTGTGCTTCTTAAAAATTTATTGAAATCCTTTTTTTTAAATCTATTTTATCTCTGTTTAATCTAAACGACAATAATAATCACATCCAATTTCTTTTCCCTTTTCTTTTAGAACAATGTAAAACTATTTTTTTTAATTTTCAGCCAAAGATTTTAATTATAAAAAAAAAATTATTTCGTAATTTTGCTTTTTTTCATTGAATAATATAAATTGGATAAAAAATTTTAATGCAGGACTTTTTTTATGCAACAACAAATTTAGTTTAAACTTTTTAATTTCAATTCTTGTTGTGATCTGAAGAGAATTATTTAACGTTTTTCTGTCTCAAATGAATTTGAAATTCTTAAACAACCAAAAACCTATTGATCTGCTTTTCAGCATGATGAGTACCCAGAATTGGAATTGGGAGAAGACAGCATTTTTTACAAACTTGGCCAAAGTGGACTCATCTCATTTTCAGATTACATCCTTCTCTTGACCGTTTTGTCAAGTAAGACACCTTTTTTTTTCTTCTTTTTTTTTAACATTTTATTTATTTTTATTTTTTTAAACATTTTATTTACTTTTATTTTTAATTTTTATTTTATTTTTGTAAATTTTTATTCATTTTATATTTTTAACTTTTTATTCATTAATTTTTTTTAAACATTTTATCTATTTTTATTTTTTTAAACATTTTATTTATTTTTAACTTTATTTTATTTTTTAAATTTTTTATTTATTTTATATTTTTTAAACTTTTCATTTATTTTTATTTTTAAAACTTTATTTTATTTTTCCAATTTTTTATCTATTTCTTATTTTTTAACTATTTTTATTGCTTAAACTTTTATTTATTTTTTAACTTATTTTAGTTTTTAAAACTTTTACTTCTTTTATTTTTAATCTTTTTCAACTTTTTATTATTATTAAAACTTAATTTTTATTTTTCAAATTTTATTTTAAAACTTTTTATCTATTTTTTAAAACTTTTTATCTATTTTTATTTATTAGAAATAAGTATGTTCCTTTGATATAATATTGTGCAGGAATAAAGACTAAAAAGCTATATTTGCGCATGTCTTATTTTTATGAATAATTAAGAAAACGTCAAGGATGAGAGTTTGAATTTGAGGATAACCAATCTTCAAAGGAACAGAAGAATAAAAGCTGAGAGAAATTTTATCGCACTTTTGTTTAGGTATCTGCATATATCCACATGTTGTAAAACCGTAAATTAATTTTTTTTTTTTTTTTTTTTTTTTACACAGTGGTCACCACTTATCAAGGCCCGGAAGCCACTCAGGGATAAGGGTTATTGCAAGTACATTACGTTAGTGTGGAGATTTGATGAAGTGTTTACTTAAGGAGGCGGTTCATTAGGAATTTGTTAACGTTGGACTTGAACAAATCCAAGTTGTAGTCAGATGGGAAGCAGGCAAATGGAACAGAGTTCCACAGGCGTGCAGTTCTAAGAAAGAAGCTTTGTTCATGGAATCCATGTTTTGATTTAGGCACAGATAAAGAGTGGGGGAAATTTTTCACAGTGGATTCAGCTAGACGGGTGTTTTTCGTGAAAGATTGGCGAGGAGGGGACCAGAGATTGGAGTTCAGACGTAACTGTTCAATCAACTTATACCTCATTTGATTCAACTTTTATTCCTCTATAATTTTACTTGTTCATATTTGACTTTTAATTGAAGTATCCTTGTGTTCACGTCAATTTAACAAAATAATTTCAAGTTGAGAAGGCAAAAAGAAGCTCTGCAGTAACAAATGAGCTTAAAACCAGCTTACAATGTCCACCTTTTAGACAACAAAGCATCTCTAATCATAATTGTTCTTGGTCCAGGTTATACAAAGTAACATTTAGTCCATATGCCTTGACTTTCTCTTAGTGGTTTTCAAGAGCTCATTAATCTCCACCTTTCTGGTTTATCCAATCAAGAAATTGGCCGCAGATTGAAATGTGAAGAGAAAACAGTATAAATGACTGTGCAAAAGCCTCACAAATTAAATTCCTTCAATCTGTTCTTCACTATAAAAAGTGAGCACTTTTTAACAAGATTACAATGTTGTTGGATTTTGAAGCATATTTGATTAAATATAGTGGAATTTTTTTTCTTTTTATTTAAATTTTCTGGTTAATTTCTTTACATAACAAGCAATTCTTTTTGTCTCAGCTAGTCAACTGTGTATTGTGGCACCGAGTGATCTTGTCTTGGCCATTTCTCAAGTGCTTTCAATCACTTGATTGTCATCATGGATATTTTGTAAGAGGCATTCTTTGTTTGATTTTATGTTGTTTTCCAAGTTGTCTGGTAGAGGAAGAAATGTGTATATATATATATATATATATATATATATATATATATATATATATATATATATATATATATATATAAGGCATTTTGTCTGTTCTGTGTGCATGTGACTTCATTCCCTATGGACCCCGAAACGTCTGAGTCAATATTTTTGAAATTTTTTACAAATGTACTTTGTGTCTGGCGGGTTAGGTTTTGTATTTGAATGTCTTTTATAAGTAAATTCCAATAAAAAAGGAACCGTCCAATTTTGACTAAAGTTAACACCTTATACAGCCTAACAAGTGCATTTGAGAAGTTTTATTACCACACAAGCAGAAAGGCCCGGCATATAAAAGGTTCTTTGATATGATAGGGGCACGTTTGAAATTAATGTTTCTGTTTAGAGCACAATTGAGCCATGATACTTCACTTTTGCATTTTAAACTTAAATTCAAGCCATTATCATTGTACAAGCAGAAGGGCCCAGTGTATAAAATCAACAGTAGATTCTTTCATATGACAGGAGCGCCATTGAAATAAATGTTTTTGTCTAGAGCACAATTGGAACCATAATACTTGACTTTTGCATTTTAAACTTTAATTCAAGCCATTATATAGAATAATTTTATCAGTTCAATGTAGACTGCAATGTCTTGTGGACTAAGTCACTGCAGAGGGGTGGGGGGGGTCTCTCTCCGTGCACCGTGATGGCTCCTTAACTAGAGCAGCTAATCAATTTGATTGAAAAATAGGCAATTTAACCTATTTTGATAACAATAAAATTATTTGAAGTGTGAAACATTCACTGATCCTCATTTAATTATTGAATACCAGGCAATGGCAAGTCTCCTTGCTAACACACACACACACACACACACATATATATATATATATATATATATATATATATATATATACTGAGTACTGCTTAAATTGACTTTTTATCTCTGTTCAGTTTTGATTTGCATTTGTACATTGGCTCAATGCCTTCTCAGAGAGCTAAATATTACATAAAAAGTTGTAATTAATATACAAAATTTTCAATCTAAAAATGATTTCTTAATATTTTCTACAACCTTTCAACGAAATAACAATCTTTTTTTTTTTTTTCTTTTTTTTTTTTAGCTCCACAGAGAAATTTTGAGATTGCATTCCAAATGTTTGACCTGAACGGTGATGGAAACGTTGATGCTGAAGAATTTGAAAAGGTATTTCTTGTGCTTTTGAAAAGTGGAAGGAGGGGGGGGCTCGACTGAACATTAATTTATGGTTCCCTTGTAAAACATTTACAACAAAAACTTGTCTAGCTACAACCACTATAAATAAATTTAATTTCTCCGTCTATGTACCTACAACTAAACAAATTCTCTGAACAAAGTTTCTTCTCTAAAATTACTCATGTCTGATACATTATACCACAGGGTTGCTTCTCAATCGACTACAACATCGTTTTCTAGTCCAATGTTAATAAATTTATCTTGAGCCATTCTCTTAAATAATCAATTTCTGAATAGTTTCAATCATTGTTACTAATCCTCACGGTGTTGTTTAACCTTCCATCTAATAAACCTCGAATGGCCTTTGAGCCTTGATAAGTGATTACTCATTAATAATTTAAAAAATGGATATGCAAAATGAAATGAAAGTTTAGATTTAAATTTTTTTGATTTTATGAGTTAAATTGAATTTATTTTCATTCTACAATTTTGAACTGAAAAATAAACTTTGATAAATTAAATCTGGTCGATAAAAAATTGATTAATAAACTTAAGATGTGTGGATGCATATCAAATGCTATTCCAAACTTAAACATGACATTTGTAGTATTTGGATTATTCAGATTGCTGTTATCATTGTGAGATGTTATTTGCACAATGTTTTGACTGATGTAACCTATATCTGAGAAAATTGATCAAGTCCTATCTGCTTATCCTTCAGCTAACATTCACGTATGTGGAGACTTCAATGTTCACAACGTCGAATGGTTGACCCACTCAAACAAGACCGATGATGAGGGGAGGTTCTGTCATGATTTCTCCATTGCCTATGACCTCACTCAAATTGTTCAGGAACCTACCCGTGTGCCCGACAATGACGGCCAGTATGCGAGCCTACTAGACCTTTTTCTCACAACTTGCCCTGAACTATGTTCAGTTTCTGTTCTGTCGCCTGTTGTATCAATTAAGATAAAAATGGAATGTAATAAGTCCCCAGACGTACCTCTCCATCGTACAGTATATCGATACACTAAGGCTGACTGGGATAGCTTCCGTACATTTATATCTGATCTACCTCTGCATTCCATGTTTAAAAAGGATGTGTCCTCTATAGTATTAGACCTGACAGAATGGTTAATTGTAGGTATTAACCGTTTCATACCCTCGAAAAAGTTTCAGCAAAAACCTAACAGCCAGCCATGGTTCTCTCCAGAATGTGCTGCTGCCATTGCGCACAGAAATCACTTTTTCCACTGTTTCCAATGTAATAGATGTATGGAAACTAAAGCCGCTTTCAGGACTGCCAGCAACCATTGTAAGAAAGTAATAAAGAACACAAGAGAGTTGTATGCTCAATCTGTTAAGTCCAAAGTAGCTGAGCAGCGGCTTGGTTCCCACCAGTTTTGGCAAATAGCAAACAGAATCCTGAACAGAAGCGTGTGCTCCATCCCAACTATTATCAATGGACCTGAGGTAATCTCGTCAGCATCAGACAAAGCCAAACTCTTTGTCAAGAACTTTGCAGCTAATTCTACCCTTTGCGATCAAGGCCGCCAACCCCCAATATTTCCTCCTGTATCAGAAAACACACTATGTGATATACGTATATCTGTACGTGATGTTGCCAAGCTAATCAAAAACCTTGATTCCAGTAAAGCAACTGGCCCTGACGGTATTCCAATTATAGTACTCAAAAAACTTCAACCTGAACTAGCGCCCATACTTACAAAACTGTTTAAACGTTGTCTTAAGGAGAATAGTTTCCCATCTCCCTGGAAAATTTCATCAGTATGCCCTGTATTTAAGAATTCAGGTGATCGCTCATCCCCCTCTCAGTACAGGCCAATAAGTCTCCTGTACGTCATGAGTAAGTTGCTGGAATCTGTGTTAAATACAGAAGTAATCAACCATCTCAACAAAAATAACCTTCTTAGCGACACTCAATATGGTTTCCGTTCTGCTAGATCTACAGCAGATGTGCTTACAGTTATATCTCATAGGATTAGCAAATCTCTTGACGGAGGCAACCTTTCTAAGGCAATTGCTCTTGACATATCTAAGGCCTTTGATAGGGTATGGCATAAAGGTTTACTTCATAAGATCTCTAGCTATGGTATAGCTGGAAATGTCTTCTCAATTATTAAATCATTTCTTTCTGATAGGTTCATAAGAGTAGTAGTTGAGGGGCAAAAATCAGAAGCTCACAGTATTAATGCCGGTGTCCCTCAGGGGTCCATCCTGGGCCCAACTCTTTTCCTGATCTACATTAATGATCTTCCAAATCACATCCTTACATCATTTGTAGACATTTATGCTGACGACACTACCATTTATGGTAGCACATCTAAGACAGTAAACGACCAAGTTCTCTCCAATTCTCTCTCCTCTGATCTTGAGCACGTAGTACAATGGGGTAAGGAGTGGCTGGTTACTTTTAATGCATCTAAAACCAAGCTTCTCTCTTTACATCATCAACATACTGATCCACATCTGGCATCAATTGAAATGAATGGCTCTCGTCTTCAGGAGGCCTCAAGTTTTGACAAGCTTCTTGGCTTGACCATTACTCCTGATCTTAAATGGAACACGTACATCAAATCTGTTGCCAAGGCCGCTGGAAAAATGGTGGGATCTTTCTATCGATCCAGTAGATATCTCACTGCTGATGCTATTCTCTATCTATATAAGAGCCAGGTACGTCCAAGGATGGAATACTGTTGCCACATCTGGGCAGGAGCTGCTAGAAAGGACTTGTCCTGCCTTGATAGAGTTCAAAATAAACTTTGTAGCCTCGTAGGAGATGTCCTTTTCTCTTCCTTGCAACGACTATCTCACAGAAGAGATGTTGCGAGTTTTTCTCTGATGTATCGTTATTTTCATGGAAAGTGTTCGACTGAGCTTCAATCAATGGTCCCCCCTCGCCAAACTTTCATAAGAAACACTCGTCTAGCTGTAAACACTATCAATAATTCCCCCACTCTTTATCTGTGCCTAAACCTAAACATAGATTCCATGAACAAAGCTTCTTTCTTAGAACTGCACGCCTGTGGAATTGTCTTCCGTTTTCCTGCTTTCCGGCTGACTACAATATGGTTGTCTTCAAGTCTAACGTAAATAAGTTCTTGATGAGCCGTTCAATATAAGTTATCAAATTTACCAAATTTTCATTATTAATGATTACTATATTGTCCAATTTCTACTGTACACTCTTTAACCCTTATCCTTGAGTGGCCTCTTGGCTTTGATAATGTGGTGATGCCTATGTAAAAAAAAAAAAAAAAAACCTTCGACCTTCTCAGGTGCATCTTGTAAAACTCAGGAATCTGTATGTAATTTCTAACCAAACCTTTTATTTAATTCACAAGAGTAGAGTGTTCTTTTTCCATCAGGCATGACCAGGTTGAAAATCTTGAGATATCTATATTTCTACCATGCTAGAAGGTTACCCACATCTGAGGCCACCATTCACCCATGTATAGAATATTGTTGCCACATTTCGACCGATACACCTGCCACCAGACAGTGTTCAAAAAAGAGTCGCCAACCTGATAGGTCCTGCACTATCAACCAAACTTCAACCTCTGTCTCATCACCAAAATGTGGCATCTCTGTGTCTCTTTTACAAGTATTTTATTGGAATGTACTCTGATGAACTCAAAGCACTTGTACCGCCTCAATGTAAATACCCCTGACAAACCTGTCAAGCAACAAAACTCCACCCTTGCATTGTAGAGATCCCTAGATGCCATAAAGCTTTCTACTCAAATAGCTTCTTTCTTCGACTTGCTAGACTTTGGAATTCCCTCCTGGGTCCCCATTTCCCTGACTGTACTGACATGCAAAAGTTTAAATGTAATGTGAACAGATATCTTGCTGCCAAACTTCCAACATAGTATCCTTGTAAATTTGGTCCAAAATAGTAGCCCCTTACGATAAAATAGCACTATGCCTTGTTTCAAGTGAAATAACAGAAAAAAAAATTAAATAAAAAATAAATAAAAAAAGTATTTTTTTAACAAAGAGTGCTTGCTTAAAAATTTAAGAAAAAACCTGAGGGGCATTTTTTAATTTTTCAGATTGTAAATTTCAATTTTCCTTAAAATAGGTGTTAGTTCTGGTTCCATCAGCCATGGCCAGGTTGAAACGTTATTTTGTGACGTAATATGTAATATGTCTTACCTATAGGTGTATAAATCCTCTATTCTCTGTGCCACCGCTGTCATCACCGTCATCGTTGTGAATCCAAGTTGTTGATATCTTACATGCCGACACGCGTTTTAGTTTAAAAAAAGATTTATTCAAAAACGCAGAAACAGAAATTTTGTGAGATGAGATCAGCAAATAAGTTGTCTCTCTACATTATGTTACCCTTCGCCTGTCAACCCAAAATGACAGAAACAAAAATTTTTACATCAAGCTACCCGATATGTGCTGCCTTTTCTTGTTCAAGTCTTTCCAGGTGTTTGGACTCATTCTCTGACCTTTTTTACCCTCAAAACTTTTTTTCTCCCACCAGATTACTGCCATGTAAGAATTTTTAACATGATTTAAAAATCTATTTTAGATTTGTCACGTCTGTTGCTTTTTTCATGAATGCAATTAAAAATAAAGCTCTGTATCAAGATCAAACACGAATTTCATTGAATAAAATTTTACTAGAAATCATATTTTGCTTTAAAAAACTTGACAATAATGGCATGGGGTTTGCATTCGCAACAAATATTGGCATGCGTGGAATCTGCATTCACAGCAGGCATTATTCCATTCGCGCTTAAGATTTGCTTATTTTGAAAAATAACCATTTTTTTTTTTTTTTTTTTTTTTTTTAAGTAATTTTACGCAGTGAATTCATTTAAAAATTTCATTCTACTTTGAATGCTGGAAAGCGTCTACTGCGTCATTTTAAATGGGCATCATAGACGCAGACGATGCTTTCACCTAGCAACATTTTTGTGAGAAGACAAATTTCCTATGATTTTGTTTTTGCTTCAGGTGCAACAGATCGTGATGAACCAGACAAGCATGGGAATGCGTCATCGAGATCGATCGACCACTGGAAATGTTAACAAGGGAGTCAGTTCTGCTTTGGCCACTTACTTCTTTGGAGAAGACGGATCCAAAAAATTGACAGTCGAAAATTTTTTGGATTTCCAACTTCAGTTGCAGACAGAAATTTTGCGAATTGAAGTAAGACAATTTTTATCTTTTCTTTTCTATTTTTTTATTGATTCGGTCATAATACGTTTTATATCCTCTGTTACATTTCTCTTAGTCTGTTGGTCCCACTTTTTCTTTGAAACTACAGGTCCGATCTTGCTAAAATTTTGCATGGATCTTTATTTTGATAAGATGCAGCAAATTGAGTATTATGGTATCCGTTCGATGCACAGGTATCGATTAATATGGATTAGTATTTAAATTTAGTATTTAATGCGAAAATGAGCACAAATTTAACCATGTTCAACCATCAGTTTGGAATAAAGCATTCATTCTTAAGTCAGCAGACTAAGAGGTCTTGTTCAAACAATAATTTAACAATGTGAAACTGTAACTTTTGGATATTTAATCTAACATGCATCTGTTTGAATGATGATGACCATCTCATCATACTAGAGAGATGATAGATTGCACACACTGAATTATGAAGCAAGGGTTGCATAATCTCTAACCCACTCCTCTCCTGAGTTGGCACTGCTTTATTCCTGTGGCAAGGAGAAGTCCAGGATGACTAAAAACAATGCCAAGATAAGCAGAGAGCATATGCAGGACCTGGTATTCACAAATGATTACTCATTTAAGTACTGACCAGGCTCCATGTTGCTTAACTTCAGTAATCAACCAAGTTATCATACTAATGGAACGAGAAACATCATCAAGTAGCTTTATCTCTTTCTTTCCTCCTCTCTCTCTCTCTTGCTCCCTCCCTCCCCTCCCTGTCTCAATGTAATGTTATTTTTTTTTTTTTTTTTTTTACATCAAGTCTGCCATTTTTTTTCATTCCATAATCCAAAAAATATTCCTACTCAGACCAATTATTTTATGGAAAGAATAAAATCAAATTAAATTTTTTTCTTTTTCCTGCAAATTAACTGATGAATGAGAATCATAAAATATCACTGTTATACACGTGTCTGGTTCTTTAAGAGTTTGTCAAGAAATACTGACAAATAAGCAAAGATTATGATTTTGCGCATTTTAAGCGTGTACTTTTTGTTTCAAACAATATTGTTATACCTAGACTTTATTTTTTTAAAAGAATTGAACGATGCATGTTAGCATATAATTGCTGCATTTTAATTTTTTTATTAAATCTTTGCTTGATTGGGGCTTTTTTTTTGTTTTTTTTTTTTAATTGACCAGTTTGAGCATTATGTGACAGAACCTGGACATTTGGGCAGGTCGATTTTGGAATTCCGGTGAGGCAATGGTGATGATAGTTGGGGTTTGACATAGAAAACACCTACACAAAATATTTTTTTCGAAATCGTTATCTTCGCTTGAGAAAATGACTTCAAAAGTTCAAGCTATTAAAAGTTTTTCGGTGAATTGCCAAGAACGTCCCGTCATTAAAACAATCCGTACTGTTAAGAAAATGAAATCATTATTTAGAATATGTTTTAAACTACATTTTTAAATAAAATGAGTGAGGATAATGAATTAATAAAATAAATATTGATTGTAAAGGCTAAATTATGTTTTTTTTTTAAATAATAACGACCAAAGTTCGCCTTTTCATTTCAGGAACGTTTTTTGGGTGGAAACATTTTAGATTTCACCGTCGCAAAACACACTCGTTATTGATATTGAAAATTAATGTTTGTTTATTATTTAATTTGCAAACATTACGATTTAGGCTTTATTATTTTGAAAAGAAAAATGAAAAAGACTTGTTTAAAATATATATTATTATATTTCAAGTATCTGCAGTGAATTTAAACATATTTATTTTATCTTTTTTAATTTGTTTTTCTATTAGGTTGGTGCAAAAATAAAGGCATATTTTTGACGTTCAAATTAACGTCAAAAAACATTTTTGCAACTTAATATTTCACGTCAAATTCTATTCGAAATTTTTTATTAAAATATGGTAATACCCCAGTTTTATGTTTTAAAAAAAATAGTCCATACAATTTTATTCTACACATTCTTTACGAAATATAACCACGTAAATTTTCAAGTTTTTCTACTTAATAAAAAAATACTTTGCAGGAAATTAGTGTCAAACTTTTATTTCTTTTATTTTCAGGGAGTAATTGTTTTTAAGCAGTATTTTTCTTCTAAAATTATAGTTTTAAAATCAGATAACACACAAAGATTAATACGAGTAAATAAGGAAACTGCTTTAAAGGTTTTCCTTATTTGCGCATCTATGTTATTGTGCTAAAATAACTTTATTATTTAGAAAACCATTCTTAACATGGGGAAGATAAGAGGTTGTGTTGTAACTATTCTGTACTTTCACCTAAAAATTTAATAAACAAAAATTTCATAAAAATTAAATTTAACTTGAAAATACTATTAAAAATAGCTTGGTAACATAGATGCACAAGCACTGGTTTTTCAAACTCTAAACACTAAACACTCGTTTAAAATGGCACAGCTACAGCAAGAATGAATCTCTTGTAGTAAATTCATGTTATCGAAGGAGGAGCTAAAGTCTGCTAAAAATGTCTAAACTAAACACTACTATGCCTCTGATTTGGTCCTCTCTCTTCAATACATCTAATGCAACTCTACAAAGTTTTTCATTATTTCTTATAACTAGCGCTTATTTTTTTACATATGAAACTGGAAGATAGCCTAAAACAGTTTCCTTCAGTTATAATCCATTTATTTATTTTACTTTTCAGATTAGAATGTCAGTAAAAGCACAACGTTCAGTTTTAACCCGTGGTTCACAAAATTTGCTGGTCCACCTTGTCATTTGGATGAAACAGCACCTCCAACTTCTCGACAAGTCATCCAGTTTAGTTATTTCCTCGAAAACAGTTATCCTCACTTAAAAAATAGTGGGATTCTATGTTAGTTGCTAAGGAATTAGTATTTGGCAAGTAGTTAATCTACAATTGCCCTTGTTAGGGGAACGTTATATAGGACAGAAGGTCAATATATTTTGCTATAAGAGGGCCAGACAGATTGACAGGAAATCTCTTGCAGCAACCAAAGTGGAAAAAATGAAGGAACTGCAAGACAAATTGCTTGATATATTTTCTTGTAGTGTAAACTTTCTGACTTGAGATGTGATGAATTTGCAGTGAAGTGCAAGATAAGAAATTGTCAAAACGGCACATTGTCTGCACTTGTTCTGCTAACAAGGAGGTGAAATTAATTCTATAGATTCACCTGTAATTATGTTCCTTTTTTTGTGGAAAATAAAATAATATATTGGTATTTATTATGTAATCTGGCTCTATTGTTAAACATGCAAATTTTGCAATTTTCAGGTTCCAATAGAAGAACTGCCATTTAGAGTAATTTTTGAATTAATTGATGGAACAACAAAAAGCCTAACAACATTTACTGGTCCTTTGAGGAAACTTTGTATCAATAATTACCAAGATTTGCCTCAAGTAAAATTCTAAAAAAAATAATGTCCCTCCCAATCATCATTATCTGACAGTAGAAGAAAGAAATAATTGAAGTGTGAAGACCAGAGTCTACTTTTTGAGAGTATGCTGTTGGCATTTCTCGAGAAGTGAAACTAAGATATGCAGCTTAGAAAATTGGGCCCTTGAATCAAGCAAGATGGCTAACATAAGCCACAAGGTTAATGTGTTTATGGACGAGAGGTGTCTATCCTCAAACACTATGATAAATTAAACATTCTGGTCAAATTTATTATCCAAGTGTATGCAGTTAGTTGGTTTGAGATCCAAACTGACAATTTTTTTAACCAACAGTATATTTTAATATGATTCAGAGAACAAGACTGTTAACTAATTAAATAAATTAGTTTCAAACAGTTCCAAATATAGTGCTTTTGCACTATTTCCAGAAAATATAATATCGATGATGAACTCAGATGAATTGGATGTAAGAGAAGAGGGCATTCAAACGATTTTCTTCATTAGGTAAATAAATATTTATCCATTAAATTTTATTAGTTTTCTCAATTTGCCCAAACAATAGTCAGTTTTATTCATATTTCATCACAAAAATATAAAAAATAAGTGTTTTCAAATTGTTTTTTGTGTTGTTTTTTCCAGAAATAATGAACAACTTAAAAAAAAAAAAAAAAAAAAAACTGAAAAATATTACTGCTATCAATTTTGCAGCCAAACTGGTCAAATTTGATTGATTTTTCTAAAAAAAAAATTGTATATGGGCAGGAAGCAAGACTTAGATACATTATTATAGTCATCGTGCCAGCAAGTTAGACCTTCATTTTTCTTGAAAAGAAATTATACAGAACAATTTAGTTCTATTATAACAGTTTATATTATTGTATTTAATAAAAAAATTAAAATAAGATGCATGTTTCTGTAACTTGTATCAAGTTACAGAATTACAATATTGTGTAATACATCTCCACATATCTTTTTAGATTGTGAAATTTAAAAGACTTAGTTGCTAATTAGCTTTTTTTAAACAATTTTTGTTTAATTAATGCAGTAAAAGTTGAGATATTTTGCTAGTTGTGATTCATAATTAAAATTATAATTCATGTATTTATTTTTCTTTCAATGTATTTCATATGAATATATCAATTTTAATTGAATTTTTTATAAAAATAGTGAAATTTCAGTGTTGTGTAAAATGCGATGAAAATGAAGGATTTCTCGGCATTTTTGTACACGATTTTTAAAATTAAATGCTCAATTTTCTGTTTAAGATAGGAATCTAATTTTTGGTAGCTGTTCTTATCACATCAGATCCAACTATCATCACCAGTGCCATGTTGATTTTCTGAAAAAAGTTGCAAATCAACCTGCCCTACTGGACATATGCAATGATCAGCAAAAAAGAATTTGGGTTCTTTAAGAGTTTGTGAAGAAATACTGACAAATAAGTAAAGATTATGATTTTGCGCATTTTAAGCGTGTACTTTTTGTTTCAAAACTAATATTTCTTATACACATACAGAATTGTGAATAAACTGGAAAAAAGGGAACAGTTATGGAAAATTTGTCAGAAAAATATCCTGATTTAAAAAAAAAAAAAAAAAATTTTTTTTTTTCAAAATTGTCAATAAATTTGAGAAAAACACTTTTTTAAACCATAACCAGTTATAAAAAGAAAAATATTGCTTTCACTATGAAAATGAATTAAATGAGATTGCAAAATATTTTCTTACATAATCGTCAGGACACCATCATTATTATTAGAAATTCCTCAAAGGCTCATTAAGGTTGGGAAACATGGTTATACACAAACGTATGAATAAACAAATAAATATCCAGACTTTATTTTTTAAAAGAATTGAATGATGCATGTTAGCATATAATTATTTTATTAAATTTTCGGTTGATTGTTTTTTTTTTTAATTGACTAGTTTGAGCGTTACGTGACAGAACCTGGACCCAATGCAACGATCAGCGAAAAAGAATTTGGAACCATTTTATTGGCCTATGCTGGTCTCACCGAAGTGAAACGGGTCAAAATGATAAAACGAGTGAAGAAAACTTTTAAAAATAACTCCCAGGTCAGTGAGTGCATTATTTTTTAAAAATTTTTTTAAATTTTTATTTTTATTTTTTTTGCTTAATAGTTGTTGACATTTGTTTTGAAAATGTCAGACTTTCATCCCGTCTCACAAAATTGGATTTCAGCATCCTTATTGTTAACTTCATCTAAACTATAATTGAAATGTTGCTTGCATCCTTCATCGTACATTGACTTCATCATTTATATCAATCAACTCAATGTATTCTTTTGTCCAAGAACAAAGTATAGTATCTGTTCTGATGCTACGTTTAGTCTATTCTGTCCTCCATCAGTGAAGAAGTCCTTCTAGACTGAGTCAATTTTTATTTTAGTTTCGATCTAGTTTGTCTCTTTTGATGAGTGAGCTGGATGTTTATTGCTTAAAACATGTTTTCCCAGCTCGATAGCTTTGCTGAACTCGCACAACTTCAACGTTGTGAAATCCATACTCTGATGTAAAATAGCTTCAATAAAATAACAAATTGATTTTAAGATGCGAAAGAAATAATTAATTCTAAAAAATTAAAAAAAAAAAAAAAAAGTGTCATGAAATATAATTGTTTTTTCTTTTCTTTTTTTTTTTCTTTTTAGGGTATCACACTGGAAGAATACATTGATTTTTGGAAATTTCTAAAATGCATTAACGACGTCGATACGGCTCTTAGTTTTTATCATATAGCCGGAGTGTCCATCGATAAAGGTTGAACAAGTTTTCTTTTTAGCGTTTCTATACTATCAGAACGAAATTTCGGAAATCATAATTCTGAATTTCACATGAAAATAATGGTATCTACATATTCCTTGTATTTTTAAGATGATTTTATCCAAAAATTACAAAAATCGATAAGATAGAAAATTATTTATTAAAGAAAATAGAATTTAAACAAAACGATCTTATTTGTTTCTATAAGACACAGGAAAGTTCAAAAGGGAGATAATTTCCTTCCCATAATTCTAGGAAAACTCAGGAAAAGTTTTTTGACTTTTCTAAATGGACCTGAGGAAATTGAATCGGTGCGATATTATTTTTTGCTCAAATAAAATCCGTATTTCCTGCATGCCATGGACTTTTGACAGATTTGCAAATGTGTTCCTGTCAGAGGGAGATATTAATGAGACACAAACCTTATTTAAAGGATGGATTAAACTGCCTGTTAGATTTACTTTCCTTGTTTATGTTTTCGTTTCGATTTATTTTATAAAAACAAGATGGCTGCAAATTTTCACCTGCTGACACGATTGAAGTTGTTTCTTTTCATAATTCAGTAATAGTTGTTAATAATTCAATAATATTCAGGCAATTTTGATTGCATAATTTGGAAGCTAACATTGTAATTTATTAGAATTAACAAAAAAAATCAGTAGAAACCATTTTTTTTTTTTATCTGTAAACTACCTTTATCGACTACAAAATTTTGTTCTGATAGTGTAGAAGCGTCTTCTTTTTTGCTTATTTTATCTTTAATTTTATTTTGTCTTCTGAAAAAATTTTTGTTGTGGACAAATGATTTGAAAACTTCATTCTATCCAGATTAAGTTTTTTTTTTAATGAGTCAACACTTATCAAGATCAAAAGCAACTTGAGAACAATGGTTGATGAGATGGGCTGTCAGTTGAATGATGAAGATTATTAAGAGAGGATTGACAATAAATGAACAAAGTTTAATCACTTCTGAAGATGTTTGTTGATATTCGATTTGGAAATGATCGTGTTGTAGAAGCAGTTTCATGCTGTTGTGCTTAACACAGATGATAGATTTTTGGAAAGAAACTCTGTTCATGGAAAGTATGTTTGGTGCTGGGCACATCAAGGAAGAAAAAGAAGTTTTTGGCAGTTGTGGTAATAAGACAAGTTCCCAATTTTTAATTTTGAAGGTGATGTTTTTTCTTCTTTTATATCTATATATCTATAAAAGTGTGTGCATATGTGTGAGGATAACTCTCAACCTATATACTCAACGAATTTTTGATTTACAGACTTGAAATTTGGTATGTAGAGTATTCAGACATGTGGAAAACTTTTAAATCAGTCTTCAGCCGGAAAAAAAGGACTGCTAAGGGGTCAAAATTGAAAATTTGATACATAGGGGAGGGAGTCATCAGATTTTTAGCTGTTTGTCAACTGTTTCATGAATGTGCATGTGTGAATTGTTCACATAACAGCTTCCTTATGTTAAAAATAAGTAGGTTTGAAAACACTTTATAAAGAACATGGCAAGCTGGCCTAATGGTTATCGTACTTGACACCCTGTCTTTAGGTTTTGATCTCAGCTCAGCTATTTTTTTTTTTTTTTTTACTTACAAGAAATGAACTGTTTTGAAAAAAAAGCATAAAACTCGCATACACATGTCTCAGTTTCTTTCCGTTTTTTTTACTTCATTTTTTAAAGTAATTTGACGTATTTAATACCGGGAAATGCTGGGTACATCTGCTAGTAGATCTATATAATTATAAAAGTCTGTGAACCGTCCAGGCTTGCTTGAATCTTGTCTTCAATGATCAGGCGATTCCATCTTTTAAAAAAGGGATGACAGGTGAATTTATGTATATCTTAGGTTGAGCATATTGGGAAGTGATATACAAATTACCATTAGCATATTAAGCAATGCTCTTTGTGTAAACAAATTGAGCTTAGGTATTTGGACAATGTGAAAACAATGTTAATTCACTGACCGAATAGCGCAATGGTTAGAAGCTCTGACTGTCATTTGGGTAGTGGGGTTTTGATCCTGGCTTGAGGTAGTTACTTGTCTAGCCGCACTGATGAGCTGTGAAAATGCATCCAAGACATTGCTCTTTCAGATGGTACCTGTTTCGATCTGGTCAGATCTGGATAACAAAAGTTTTTAGCAAACATACAAACACACCAACGACTCTCCTTTATATGATAGACTAGTATGGATACCCAGCATTGCCCGGTTTGAGGTTCGGGTTGGACACATCTGCTATACTAACGATATTGAGCAATTTCATCGATACCACCACAATAATTTAAAAAATAAAAAAGAACGGATAAAAACACGAAAATGTAATCACCCCAAAAAAGAATTATGTTTGAAAACGTGAAAGCGAGGAGATCACAGTTCAGTCATCCATTATTCTGTCTAGTAAAAAAATTCCAATCTATTTTTTATAATCAAAATTTTTTATGCCTTCATTAGATGAAGGATCTATTTCAGGTTCTTTGACTTTTTTGTAGGCAACTTTAACCTCTTTTTCTAAATAATTTCAATCAATATTTTCATTAATTTGTGCATTTAGGATTTCTGTTTTAAAAACTACAAATCGTTTTTAAGCCGAAAGTCTTGATATTATCGATAATATTTTTTCATACAATTTCAGATACTTTGCGGCATGTGGCGAAAACTGTAGCCAACGTGAATTTGAGTGATCACCTCATGGATTTAGTCTTTACAATATTTGACGAGAACAGTGAGTACATTTCTTTGTTTCACAACGCAACATGTAACCGATTGGTAGGAGGAGGCCTGTCTGTCAACATTTCGAGACAAGAAGAACCTTCCAAAAGATAACAAAAAAACTGTCATCTGGTTTAACTTGTAATTAGCAGAGCAGAGCAATAATCTGGCATGCTCTCTGCTAATTGAACCACATACTTTGAATATCGCAAAAATAACATTGTTCAAATAGTTTTTATATTTCAGTTAAAAGAAGGAATAGCATCTAAAAATGCTAAGTAATTAGTTTGATAACAAAAATGTCACATAAATATTCATGTTCAGTCATCATTAATATTTAGTTGTAGCACAATTTGAGCAAATTATCCTGACGGCAGCTCTCCCATCAATTTCACTGCTGCTGATGATGGCCCCTTTTTTTTTTTTTTTTTGTCTATAAATAAAAGTAGAATCTCTGAGTGGGTAGGGGTTGATTTTGTAGAATCTTGGTGGGTAGGGTGTGTATCTTTTTTTTTTTTTTTTTTAAATCACTGATGAAACAAATCTATGTCGCATCCTTCTAAATGATTCTGAAGGCAAAGTTAACATTTTCAAAGCAGAAAAAAGAAGATAAGATGGAGAAAAAAAGAATATAAGACGTTATTAAGAATAAAAGAATATAAGATGGAGAAAGGAAGAATAAAAAAGAAAGCATCTTGTTCAAGAGAAAGTGTAGTGGTCCGTGTAACAGTTCTGATATGGCAACAAGACTTCAAGCATAACAAATAGTGTGTTTTAATGCGATATAGGATATTGGCAGAGGGACACCACCTTCTTTGCAACACGCTTGCTAGTAACATCTCCACTCATTTTTTCCACTTCATTGTTGGCTGAGAGCAAGTGTTGAAGTACTCAACAAAACCAACATGGACAGCATAGAAGCTGTACATGCCATCACACAACTGCAATGGACTAGACATGCGGTCAGAATGGAGAATTGGAAAATGGGTACAGAAAGATTGGTGGGAAGAAACTCCGCTACAAGGATGTGATAAAGCGCCACCTAACGGCAATGAATATGAACACAAAAAAATTGGGAAAAGCTAGCAGCAGACCAAAGTTGCTGTCGCAGTAGCTTTTACAAAGGAAAGGCAGAAATAAAGGCAAAATAAAGGTCAGGTCTGAACAAAAACGTTACCAAAGGCATAACTCTGGTAACTACCTATGCAATACTTGTGGGGAAACTTTCCACACTGAGCGTGGAATGCTATAACACCATAGGATAATGCACCGAGACAGACTAGTCATCTTCAACTATGAAGAACTGTGTGATGATCATACCTGAGAGTTTGAAGCTGTTGTTATTTTTTAATTGATACAAATGTAAGGAGACTAAAAATACCTTCTTTTTTTTTTTTTTAACATTTTCATATCATTTAAGAAATTTTGTTTTGTTAACTCCTGATCGAAAAGTACCTTTGTTAAATGTTTGTCTTTAACATGTTTTTGCAGGTTAACTTAAGCGTCAAAGTTGAAAAAAAAAAAGGTAATTGTTAATTTTTTTTCTTTTTTCCTCCCAACAGACGATGGTCAGCTGAGTAATAAAGAATTTGTTCACGTAATGAAGCAACGCGTGATGCGAGGCCTTGAGAAACCGAAAGACACTGGATTTGTCAAACTGATGAATGCTGCACTGAAATGTGCCATGAACCAGACAGTCAGCCAATTCTTTGACTGATTTCATTCTCCGCTTAATTTTCTCTTTTTTGCTTAAAAAATGCTTTTCAAAGTTTAAAAAATCTAACACACAAAATCAGTTTATCGGAAATTTAAAACTTTAAAAACTTTTGTTATTAAAATTAGAGCTTGAAATTCTTCCAAGAATATAAACTAATTTAATTGACCTTTTTTGTTATTGTTGAATAAATCTTTTATACATTTTTTGTCATTTTTCTTTGTAAATGACATTGTTACAATTAAAATTTTACCAGAATAAATCTATTATTTCATCAATATTGCTTAAGGAAAATGATTAAATCCTTCAACATGTTGCTACGTCAACAATATATGTTTGCATGGTAGTTTGTATTGACGCTGCATCAACAATATTTGTTTGCATGGTAGTTTGTATTGACGCTGCATCAACAATATTTGTTGATGGCTTTTTTCATTACCAAAGCTGGCAACAATTATTGCAAACAAAAATTTTTTAGCAAATTTTTACCTCTGTTTGTCCTGATTCTGACTTTGGATGTAAACCCTTTCAATGAAGAGTTTTATTCCGTATTTATGAGTCTTGTTCGAAATAAATTGGTGGAATTTTAATGTTGTGTAATGGGGTACAAAAAAGGGGTCTGTCGTGTAATGTTGAACCATATCACCATACAGTGATATGTACTTGTAACGAAGGGTTCATCATTACGTGTCACTAAATGTCTATGGTGGTTCTTCAGTATCTGAACCCTAAGTTATGTTGTTGTAGTCTATTTATGTTCCAATGCTATGATCGTCTAAATGTTCATATGCAGGTGTGTGTGTGTGTGTGTCATACATGTATTTTGGACCTTATTTTCATGCATCGTTGATCTTGGTCCACCTCATCAATTCATCTTGTTCTTGGAGGGGAGGCTGGAACCTGTTTGAACAAATATTCATTCACTTCCAAGAATGCTGGTTGTATTTTATAGTTTTTATTCATTTTCCAGGTGTTGATCGCAGAAGAATGGAAAGTGAATATCTTTGCTTGAGTGGTTAATTCTAGGTCTATCCTGAGACACGTCAGCTCCCTCCCCGGTGAAGAGGTGGGGGGGACGACCTGTTAAACCATCCGCCCTGCTCAACGTCCAAATTTCAACTCCAATTATTCTTCTCAGCTAATGAAAACCATGTTCTGGTAAACTTGTCTATAACATGATTTTATTATATTTTGCCAGTTTTTATCAACATTCTTTGTATTCATCTCTTGTTTATCTCTCTAGTTAGATCGAGATGGATAGATACAGAAATAGATAACTAGATCAAGAGATATATCGATAATACACATGGATAAATAGATCGGCAGACACAAATAATTTACAAATATTTTCTTGTGTTCTCCTTACTACATAACATTAATCTTTCTTTCTAAGGAATTAGGGTTTCATCAACAATGTCACTTCCTGGAGATATGTAAGGACTTGCAATTTCTAATTAGATCTAATAAAAGCTGTCTTTTTTTTTTTTTTTTTTTTTTTTTTTTAACATAACGACACCACTTATCAAGGCCGATAGGCCACTCAAGGATAAGGGTTAAAGAGTGTAGAGTAGTCAAAAGGACAATATAGTTATCGATAGTAATGGAAGTTCGGTAAATTTGTTAACTTAAGTGGAACGGCTCATCAGAAACTTGTTCACATTGGACTTGAAGACAACCATATTATAGACAGCTGGAAAGCAGGAAAACGGAAGACAATTCCACAGGCGTGCAGTTCTAAGAAAGAAGCTTTGATCATGGAATCTATGTTTAGGTTTAGGCACAGATGAAGAGTGGGGAAAATTATTGATAATGTTTTCAGCTAGTCTAGTGTTTCTTGTGAAAGTTTGGCGAGGGGGTACCATAGATTGAAGCTCAGTCGAACACTTTCCATGAAAATAACGATAAAGCAGAGACAAACTCGCAACATCTCTTCTGTGAGATAGAGGTTGCAGCGAAGAGAAAAGGACATCTCCCACCAGGCCACGAAGTCTATTTTGAACACTATCAAGGCAGGATAAGTCTTTTCTAGCAGCTCCTGCCCATATGTGGCAACAGTATTCCATCCTTGGACATATCTGGCTCTTATATAGATAGAGAATTGCATCAGCAGTGAGATATCTACTGGATCGATAGAAGGATCCCACCATTTTTCCAGCGGCCTTGGCAACAGATTTGATGTACGTATTCCATTTAAGATCAGGAGTAAAGGTCAAGCCCAGAAGCCTGTCAAAACTTGAGGCCTCCCCCAAGACGAGAGCCATTCATTTTAATTGATGCCAGATGGGGATCAGAACGTTGATGATGTAAAGATAGAAGCTTGGTTTTAGATGCATTAAAAGTAACCAGCCACTCCTTTCCCCATTATACAACGTGATCAAAATCAGAGGAGAGAGAATCTGAGAGAACTTGGTCATTTACTGTCTTAGATGTGCTACCATAGATGGTAGTGTCGTCAGCATAAATGTCTACGAATGATGTAAGGATGTGATTTGGAAGATCATTAATGTAGATCAGGAAAAGCCCAGGATGGACCCCAGCATTTATACTGTGAGCTTCTGATTTTTGCCCATCAACTACTACTCTTATGAACCTATCAGAGAGAAATGATTTAATAATTGAGAAGACATTTCCAGCTATACCATAGCTGGAGATCTTGTGAAGTAAACCTTTATGCCATACCCTATCAAAGGCCTTTGATATGTCAAGACCAATTGCCCTAGAAAGGTTGCCTGTGTCGAAAGATTCGCTAATCCTATGAGATATAACTAAGCACATCTGCTGTAGATCTAGCAGAACGGAAACCATATTGTGTCACTAAGAAGGTTATTTTTCCTGAGATAGTTGATTACTTCTGTATTTAACACAGATTCCAGCAACTTACTCATGACGCACAGGAGACTTATTGGCCTGTACTGAGAGGGGGATGAACGATCACCTGAATTCTTAAATACAGGGCATACTGATGAGATTTTCCAGGGTGATGGGAAGCAATTCTCCTTAAGACAACGTTTAAACAGTTCTATGATTTTTTTGTTGTTGGAGAAATGGAAACAGTTTAGAAGTAATTCAAACTTATTTTGATTCATTTTATAAGAAATAGAAATACTACAATATGATGAAATGGATCTTTTTTGATCCAATCCGATCCACAGGATTTCTACGAATGTTTCAATCTCTCTTGTTTGGAATCCATTTTGTAAGTTGATTTGTTCTTCACTCTTTTTTGACTTGATCAGCATATTGATTTCTTAAAATTAAGGGAAAATGCTTTTCTAGCATATATAGCTTCAGTATTTTGGTAGCCCAACCAACATTTCTAGAAGATGGTATGGCAGTCAGCGTGTTAAAAAATAAATAAAATATGTGGGAGGTGGTCCTGGATCTGACACCTCACAAGATTATTTGGAGAAGTTTAACCAAAAATGTTCGTAATGAAATATCAAAAAGAAGCTTTCAGGATAATTACATGATAAAAGCAAATTTGGAGAGAAATGCATTCGTCATGAGAACGCATGATCACGAACAGAGGGATGCTGGGAAATGCCACGATGTGAAATTGTTAAATGCAGAGTTTTTTTGTTTTTTTTTGTTTTTTTTTAATGGAACCAAGAAAATCTAGAAGCATTATCAGTTACAACCGTAAGATGAGCCGTCAGGTATTGTTGCAGAAATGTTAAAAGCATTAAAATGACAAAAAGGGAGTTGTTGCTGGCCGACAATGAATGTTTCTCCATTATTGGACAGTTCATTGTTACAAAGAGCACACTTGTCAGCATCCATAATTATCGGTAAAAAGAAGTTAAAATTATATTTAACTTTATGAAAACTTGGTTTTATCCAATTTCGCATTCCAACATTTGTTATTTTTGAAGATGAATTTACAGTATTTGAGTTGAGAGAGGAGAAAACTGATCAAAAACCATCTTTAAAGATGGCAGCCATTGACCCCTTTCAGCAAGGAAATAGCTATCAACTACTAAGCCTAACCTAATATAGAATTTAATTACAATACAGGAACCATTAATGAAAAGTAGTTAATATAAACAGTAATATGTAGTAACTAGCAGGACCTGTTTTTATTTTTTAAAGAAATATTGCTCAGACATTTTTCAATATATGTACATGCAAGGAAATAAAACTGGGCAATTAACAATAAGTTAATTAGGTTTGTGACCTATTTGCATTTAAAAATAAAAATATTTAATATTACTCATCCATTCGAGCCCTCAGAAAATTTTTATCCCTTAGTTGCCTTGGGGCCTTAAGTGGTGACCCCCATGTAAGAAAAAAAAAACAAAACCCTATTAAAAAAAAATGAAAATAGCATCGAGTAGCCAGGCTCGAACACGTAATTCTAAGAGGAAAACGAGGTGAAGAAAAAGGAAATAGTCGCTTTGCACATGAACTGATGTCACAGGCCTTTGAAATATTGCCTGTAAAACGTATCGGGTTGCATGAATGAGCACAAGTTTAGCACGGCTACAATGATGACAACTCCCTCTCATATCTCTGTATATTTGCTTCCATATTCCTTTGCTTGCTATTCTATTACTATTATTATTATTCTATAGCATTAAGAATTGATTAAGTTATAAATTTATATTTTTTACTAGAATATCCTGTCCTTTTCTTTTCCAGTTTTAACAATTAGTCCTTTACTTTTCCATGTTTAAGCTTAACCATATTACTTTTCATGCTCATATTTTTCTATTGTAATCCATAATTTTTCCAGGCTTCCAGTAAAATTCACTTGTTTAATTTCAGTTTTATTTTTTCCCTCATAAACATAACATAACAATGTATGGCACTACTTGTCTGCTTTCAATACAATCCCAATTATCTCCCTTTTGTCCTGTTTCACTTGTTCGAGAGCAGTGAATTCGTAGCAACAGTAGTAGCTGAAACAATGTGGTTGCTATGGAAACTAGTCATAAAAACGTTGCTCACCTCCCTATGTTTTTGAACACCAGTAAATTCGTAACTTGTTTTACTGAACAACAATTGAAAAATCCCCCCCACACAATATAGCTGAGAAAGTGATCTATAAATTGCAATAATTGTTTGAAATTTGGTCGAAAAATGAGTGAGCAGTGAAGCAGTTCTAAATGACTAAAACTGTCACTTAACCATACATTTAAAACACTAGGTTCGAATGATATTTAGAAAAAAAAAGGTTTGTTTTAGGTTAAAAATGATTACAAGGTGTAGAGAGCACGGCCATGTTTGTTAAGGTTTAGCATGTTCACTTGTTTTAGATGTGTATTCCCGAATAAGCGATTTTTCAACTCACAGCCAATGAGAATTTTCGAAACTGAATCAGGGAGAAATTATTTTAACAGGAAAAGGAAAGGTAATAGTTTGTGGATGAGTTTATGAGCCAATTATGAAGGTAGACAGGGTGGTATATGTATGTGTATATTAGTTCCCTGTGTTGACTGGTGGCAGTAAGAGGACTTTAGATTTAGAGGCGATCGTGAGCTTTCTCCTAGGGTGCAATGTAGGATTTTATAATATAAAAAAAAAAAAAAAAAAAATGTACATAAAACAGCATTCTAAAGTTACACAAGATGGTGGATAATAGTTTAGACAAATTTGTATGTATCATCTGTTGTTGCAAATTGAAGGTAATTTGGTCCAGAGAAGAATTTCTGCAACCAAAAAATGAGAAATACTAAGATTGTACCTCTATGAAATAAAATGAGGTCAAGCCTTCTAAAATGTTTACTGCAGTTAATAAAATTCAATTGTAAACTTACTCTTCTGGGTGTTGAAGGTTCAATCCTCAGTGCAGGAGACAAAAATACAACTGCAAATTACTTCTACCAAGTCATGATTGGCAAAATGAGAGCATGCTACCCCTGTGCAGATTCCAAGTTTGACAAGATACCTCTGTAGAGTCAGAGGCTACACAGACAAACAAAAATAACACTCAAGATAGTCTAAAGAATCAAAAGCTGAGACCATCTTATTTTAAAACAGTTCTATTAAAAAAAAATAAAATTGAATACTAGTCAATAAAATTTTTCAGCTAACAGCTTCAATATAAATTTTATATTTTTTGTGATTATTTCTCATTTTGAATTTGTTTATTTCCTAAATTCATAAGTGCAGTATTTGATTATATTCTGCTAAAAGTTTGTAACCAACAATATTTTATATATAAATAGGTTGATAATCTTCACTGCTTAAATTTGCATGTTATTTTAATTTCTAGAGAAATTTAGATTTTTCAATCTGAAAAAAAATTTAGCTTTTTAAAATTAAGTTATTTGCGTAGCCACGGCAAACCAAACTATCTTCAGTTTTTTTTTTTCGATAAATATTGAATTTTTATAATGTTATCTTTAAATTTTTGAAAGTTTTAGAAACATTAAAAAGCTATTTACACATCTTGTCCTTTCAGTAGGTCTCGATTGCAACAAAGTGTATGCCATTTTTGATCTAACAGGCCTGCTTAACAAAGGTTGTGGTCAGGTGCAATTCAATCTTCTGTATGATGGAGTTACTGGGTTAAGATTAGAGACCAGTTTGTGTGATAAGTGTTGTCATTGGATATTGATAATTGAAAAATATTTGGATGGAGAAGCTATGGAGGTTGTTAAGTTTCATTACCTTAGAGCAGGTGCTAGTATGATTGCAAGTTATGTTACACACAGACAGACAGAGAGAGAGAGAGTAAACGCGGAGTGTAGACACGCTTACCAGAACCGAAGGTCAGCTGACCAGATTACGTATATGTGACGTGGTCAGGTTGGCTAGATCTGTGAGATTTGATTTGGGCTTTGAAGAAGACAGACGGCTTTCCATTGTCTCCCCCTCTTAACTGCAAGACTTCTGGGGAAAGTGAAATAAACTATAAAACCCATTCATCGTCTTGGAGTGATAAATCTTCGTCAAACAGGTATCAAGTCTCCCTCCAGGATGAGAAATTTCCAGATGGTCCAACATCGAAGAAGCAGAGGTAGGTTCTGAAAATACGTCACACACACGATTCCCTTTATGATAATCAAACACACAACCATTTATATTAGAGACAATTATACGCACACGGAATCTTTGTCATACACCAAATGTAAATGGTGCCTTCAATGATAACAGATATGTAACAAATGTTCAATTTGGCGCTCCTCGATGATAACCAATATATAACAGTTAGTCAATGGAGTTGAGGACAGTGTTACGACTATTCACCAAGAAAAAGACAGGTATTGAGCGTGATGCATGAAAATGAAACCTGCTTAAAATTTGGGGCATGTGTTGTATGGAAACACATGGAGGAAAGTTTTACAACAAGCTTAGATTCTGATGACCAATCATTCAATCTAGAGATGTGACGAAGAAGTTAAATGCAGAACAGTTGAGGGTAACAAATTTAAGCAAAGGAAAACCTGTGAAAAAGGTTAGGTTAATTTGGAAATCAATTTATAAAAGCTGTACACTGTTTTGAGTTTCCATTTACTAACGATTACTATATTGTCCAATTTCTACTGTACACTCTTCCCCTCGAGTGGGCTCTTGGCCTTGATAAGTGATGATGCCTATGTATTAAAAAAAACAAACCAAAAATCAAACAAAAAACATGTCAAACTAAATACCAACTTCTGCTTCATTCAAGCCAGGAACAGATATTTACTTTAAACCAGTCAAAAGAATTAAAGTTTTTCAGGATGTTTCTACAAAATTGCCTTAAAATAAAGTTCATCTAAAATACTTGATATATAAAAATGATATATAGTTATTTTATTTTTGCTTTTAGTTCAAATAAAAGCTTTAGTTTACAGTTTATTTTATACAACTAAAAAACATCCGTTTATACATTGAAGATAAACAGGTCTTCAAACAATTTTTAGTAGATCTTTAACTAGTCTAGAAAATGGAAAAGTTAAACTCCTGTAATGTTATTTTAGCATTAACTTGGAGCACAAGGTGGGCAAGCATAGTTAGACCGTTATAAATAACAGAATTCCAGGTAATTTTCTTTTTTCTCTAGTACAATACATCCAAAATTTATGGGGAAAAATTAAATTTCCACAATTACATTCAGTGGAACTGTTACCTGGCAAATATCACTTAAAATAATTCAGTCACCTGACTGATGCAAGTTGGAAATCTGTTTCAATATTGCTAAACTTGAAACACCTTATAAACATTCACTTCAACTGTTACCTGGCAAAAGTGCCATTTAGAAATATTCAGTCATGATTTGCAATTATTGTAATGCTTAAACTGTTACATATTTTCATTTTCCATGTCAAGTTGGTAAATGCCGCTCAAATATTTATGACATTAACTATAGGAATGCCGATCTAAGATCTTCAAGTGGAACCGGAAAGAGAAATGTCCAGATGGTCTGACAGTGTTACCGAAATTGAACTTAAAAATTTTATCTTAAAAAAAAAAAAAAAAAAAAAAAGCTTCATTTGCCTAATATTGAATTACAGTTCAAATTTTGTTTCAGCTTAAACATTAAAATTGTCAAATCTTGTGACTAAATCTGTTTTCAAATATTGCTTTGTACTCGCACGTAATCTAGAATGTTAGTTGGCCGGTCAAGTCCCATATTTACATTCATTTCATCTGCACAAAACCCAATAATTCGATATTTCATTACTGATCCCCACTTTTAAAAGAGCCAATTCAGTAAGAGATGACAAGTTTACGAGGGGCGTGCTATAAGTAATGCCCCTGACCCACTTCCAGTTGTCTGATCTAGTTGAAATTTTGCATGTGCAATGATTTATATCTCTACGGGTCATGTGGCAAATTACAGCTCTGAACTAATTGTGGTTTCTGTTTTACAGGTGTTGGAACAGAGTCAGGTGTGAAATGGAGCCTGTTGAATGTAGACCAGTGATCTGGTTTTTGTATTTGAAAGCACGCACACCAGACTTGATGAAATCAAGAAACTTATGGTGATAATGCCCCATCTTATGACCTTGTAAAACGCTGGCATGAATTCAAACATGGCCGGAAGTCTGAAAACAGCTCCCAGAACTGATTTCGTTGCTCTACTGCTATGGAAGTGGGTCAGGGGCATTCTTATTGCACGTCCTTCATATTTTCTGCTTTGACATTCAGCACTGTTCAAACTGCTTTATTTTCCTGAAAGTTATTGATAACTGATACACAAGTTTTCAATCTTCAACCCGTCATTTCTTTTGCAAACACCTAAGGGAAGTAACTATCTCATTTATGGTTGTTCCTCTTTACTTGCCTCCCCACTGGGACAGAGCTAGACAAGGTCGGTTTTTAATGTGGGGAAAATCCAGCTAAAAAAAAAAAAAAAAAAAAAAAAAAAAGGGGGGGGGGCACTGGATAGGAACAAAACAATTGCCTTGCTCATGAAAGATTTCTCCACTGACAGAACAAAAAGTGAAGTGTAGCATTAGAACATCTACACTGATCTTGTCTCAAAGGTCAAGGACTAGTGTTCATTATGATTAACAAAAAAAAAAATCGGCAAGTTACTTACCTCCCCATGGAACTTTTTAGCCATAAATTAAATTTTTGGCCAATTAAGTTTTTTTTCTACCTTATTTTTGTGGATTTGGTATACATTACTGTAACATAAGCAGAAACTTAATTTGCCTTTAAATTCAATATTAAAAATTTAAATTGTGTAGTTGCACTAATTACATATATATTTCATCTTTTCTGTCGTTGATTATGAAATTATAGACTAAAGCAATTATTTTTGTCAGAAAACTGATTTATAAATGAAACCTGCAAATTCGAGACATTTCAAGTACCTTTTTTTTGGTGTTTGTTTCAAGAGTCTCGGCTTAATTTTGGAGAATGAAGTATTAGAGTAGAAGGCTTTCTTACAACTAGAGATCTAGGATTTTGCTGCTTGTTGGGGGGGGGGTATTTACATCAAGGGGTTACAAGGGCTTGTAGTTCGTCAGAGCATTCACCATTAAAATACTTGTAAAACAGGCAGAGGGATGCACCATTTCGTCAATGGCACAGAGGCCGAAGTCTACATGAAAGTTCAAAACCTATTCGGTTGACAACTCTTGAACTGTCCAGGAGTGAAACTAGTAACAGATGCACTAGCCTAAACATGACACTACATACATGGGCGAATGGTGGCCTTGTAGAGATACAGGATACTTTAAGGCATACGTAACTTCCTAGCATAGTAGAGAGCCCACCTTCGCAATGTTCTCAATGTTATCTGTTCAAACTCGTGTTCTCTGAATGTTAAGGCAAGGGGGGTTGAAAGTACTTTCAGGTAAGGTATCTATCACTATTAGTGGTTGAGAAGTTTTCGTAATTATTAAAAGGAAACAAGCTAAGTCTTGGCAGTATCAAACGTGACTTTGTTTCTATTCTACTAGATTGGGAGGTCTACCTCTAAGTGTTTCTATCATTGCCATGTGTTCATTGTGCCCGTTATAGAGTGTGGTGTCTTCTGCAAATATACCCATCTCACACTTATTTTATCAGGGAAGTCATTTATGAAAATTAGAAATAAAGGTCCAAAGATAGGCCTGAGGTACACTCGCAGTTATCGTTTAGATGGACAACCATGATGGACTGTGGTGTCCAGTAATACAATACAATCTGATTTTCCTAAGACTCGTGCCATACCCTGTCAAAAATATATACCATGCACTAGACAATATATACATGTTCAGAGATTAGTTAGGATATCTGCAGTAGGACTGGCTTGTCTAAATCCATATTGTTGGCCGGTCAGACATTTAACAACTATAAGGACTAGAGTTTGATTAATTATAGACTCCTATTTTGGTGAAAATATGAAGGAGGCTAATAGGGCAATAATTTAATGAGTCAGTTCTTTCGCCAGAACTTTTGTAAACGGAAGCAATTTTCCAGTAGTCAGAAAAGCAAGATTTATTAAGGCACTTGTAAAGTTTGGAGAGGACTGCAGCAATAAAGCCTGGATGAGATCAGGCCCACATGCTTTTAGGCGTCTACGTTTTTTTTATATCATACACCCGAGAAGGATTTTCAGATCAAGTGTGGTTTCAGTCCACAAAGGAAAAGTCAGGGAAGAGGTTTTTTGCTGGATTAAATTTAGAGTTTGAAGGAAACCAACTTGCAAGCATGTTAACCTTATTAGTTGCTGTGCAAACAACCTCAATTGTTGATTACATATTTACTGTTGTCGATTTTCTAAAAATCACTGGTTCCCAATTTGTGCTTCATTGCATTTTCTGATGGTTTCGGTTATTCTCTCAAATACCATTTTTCTTACAATTACTTCTAGCTTCCATGAACTTTTGTCTGTACTGGAATTCTGTCAGATAACTCCTTAAGCATGCTGCCTTTGAGTAATGGCCACCACACCAGAAGTAAACTGTTGAGGAGAGTGGGGTTTTCTATAAAACTTATGTTAAGAAAAAAGAAAAAAATTATGACGCAAGGCAAGGGTTGGACGTGGCCATATTGTTTTAAGTTAAAACTCAAAAGCTAACTCCATTTGAATATCGATTTACAAACTGCACTTTTATTTTACTTGCTAAAAAATTGTAAAAATTTAAAAAATTTTTAGTTTGAAAAACTTGTGATGGTAATGACTTTTTCCAGTGAGTACATACCTTATTTTTACTGAAATTTAAATCTACATATGCAAATTTTATGTTGAGACTTGAAAGTATAAAAAATTTCAGATTTTTAAACAGATTCTATAATAAAATTGTTTAATTCAATTTTGCTCATAAAGGTTGAAAGGGAATCACCAAAAGTTATTTCTACTCACCACTTAGACCAACCACTTGCAATGTATGTAAAGCCCTGATACTTTTAATTTTTAGCTTAATGTGCCAATAAAACTCATTTAGAATTGAAAGAAAAAAAGTGAACAATCCATTCTAATTCTTTATATAAAAAGTATCTTTTGGCTCTCAAACCAATGTGAAAATGTTTTTGCTTTCAGTGTAAAATGAGATTTAAAAGTTGAATATTTAAAGACTTCATCTAAGCACAAAAATTTCAGATTGAATCAAAAGGTCAAATCAGTTTTAAAAGATCATAAAGTTAACATGTCAGAAAATATTTTAATAGAAACAGCTTTTAAAACAGAACATTCTCCTGTCCAAAAATCTAATTATACAAAAGGTTTTCATACTGAAATAGCATGACAAAAATATGCATAAATTGGTGTTGAAAGCATAATACCTGCTTTATTTCTAGAAAATATGTGCAAGTTTTTATCTTTGCAAAATTGTGCAAATAATTTAAAGCAGGAAAAGTAAAAACAAAGTCAATTTCTATATTAAAAGCTTTTATACAGAAAACGTACAATTAAGTACATGGAGAAAAGATCTAAAAATTATGACAAAAGTTTAAAGACGAGTGTTTCTTTATCCAAAATGTGTAGCAGTGATGATAGTTGGAGGTGTGAGGAGAAAGATGTCAAAGCAGCAGCAGTGGCTTAGAAAGGTGTGTAGTTTGGATTTCCCATGACATTGTTGGACATGCCACCACCCATGCCCATACTACCACCACCTCCCATACCGCCAAAGCCACCCCCATTCGGCGGAGACATGTAGTTGTTCATTCCACCTGAAAATACAGAATGTATGGGTCAATCTCATGGAAACATTTCGATTTTGTGGGCTACGTTTTTTCATAAATGAGTAATAAACGCTTAATGTAAGTTTGATGAAATGGAAAGTTAAAAATGTGATTGAAAAAAATTGTAGCCACATTCAAAATGTACAATTAAGTTTGGTAAAATCGAATCCAGGAAACCTTGACAGGTCTTAGGTCTCTGGTAAGCTGTGAAAGCAGGAGGACCAAATTTATCAGGCCCAAAACTCACCACCACCATAGCTGTTCATCCCCCCGCCCATGCCTCCGCCTCCTCCCATGCCGCCGCCCATGCCTCCTCCTCCCATGTTGCCGCCCATGCCGCCACCTCCGCCCATGCCGCTGTTGAAGTCAGAGAGGAAATCTGAAATAAAGCAAGAAACAAATCCATGAGAGAAAGTTATATTTTGAGATGCATAATCAGCAAAAATGCGGAAGTTTATACAAAAATTTCAATTCTGCAAAGACAAACTCCGTAATTGTTACCAGTGTCAACAGCTGACAAATCTTGTCCAGTTAATGAAATTTTATTTGGACAAAAAAAAAAATTTAGAGACAAAATAAGCATATCAGACATAAGTCCGTCCAACCATTTCCAGTAAGTTTTGGTAAATCTGACATGAACCTATCAATATAATCCCGGATGATTAATATAACTTGATAGAAACAATGCATTTTATTAATAAAAATTAAAATGTGAACATTATTTGAAACTGCAAACTTCAAAACTAAACAGTCTATTAAAACTAGCAATACTAAATTCATGTTTAGAATGAAAAATTGGTTTATACTTCAATGACCAAATAGGTTTTGAGATAAAATTTGAAGATTCATTTTTAATTCTAATTATAATTTGCCATTAAAGCCCACATTACTCGTCTTGTTTTAAGTGGAAACATCAAATATTCAACCCATAATCAAAGATATAGCAAACAGACTAGTTTTTCCTTAATTTAACTAGCTTTGCAATTATCCAATTCAAAACAAACTAACCCCAGCTTAATGACCCAACACGTCAAATTTCGATTTGTAGAATTTTTACCAAAAGTTAAACACCTAACAATTGTACAAAATTATGAAAAGCATAAATTAAAATATACCCATGAAGGAAAACTTAGCATTACAAATTGAACACAAACCTGTGCAAATATTTAACCAATAAACTCTTTCAACACTTTGCAATTTTTTATGCATTTCATAAAAACTGATCGCCACCAGGTAACATTAACGATGCTTGTTTTAATTTTTGTAGTTAACTTACTGCCACCATAATTATTCATTCCTCCCATTCCTCCACCACCTCCCATGCCTCCAACTCCACCAAATCTGGCACCGCCCATCGGTCCATCACCTCCATATCCACCACCAACTCCATTTCCACCACGACCATCAGGTGTAGAATTCAAAAACAATTCTATGTAGCGATCCTCTGCAAGAAAAGTTTAAAAAATTCAACTTAAAACTAGCAAATAATGGTTGGAATTACAGGTTGCAAGAGTATGCTACAATTAGGACATGGAAAAATATTGCGTGGATGTGCAGGTCTTGAGTTTCAAAATGTACATTTATTGTATACAGTTTATAAAAGTAATCAATGTCTAAAATGCCAACTTCAGAAACACTTGCACATTACAGAAAAACAAAGGCCATAAACATGTTCATTGTCTTTAGTTCAAAACTAGAAATCAAATACTGATCATTTTACTATGGAAGAAATTCATGTGAATTCATCCATGAAGCAATCATGGGTCACAAAACTAATGATTCACTGCATTTAAAAACATTGTGATCATATGAAGAAAAAAGAAAAAAAAGCCAAATTTATATAAAATTTTCACCTTACATAAAATACAAGCACAAAGTTGCTATAAAACGACAAATGAAGTAGATTGTGGCACTTCAGGAGAAAAAAATTACAATAAGATTTCTAAAAGACATACTATACTGTGATCATAGCTTGAAAACCAGGCAGTACCGAATTAAGCATAAACAATTTTCATATTTGTAAATCATGAGAATTATGCTTATTTTTGCTCTAAACCCATGTTTTTATAATCTGTTTTTCTAAAGCTATAACATTTTACAAAAGTTTCCTAGTACAAGTCATTTTCAATTTCATCCCTTGTAAATATGTATTTGAACACTAATTTGAATTTACTATTAAACATGTCTATTTCTATGCTTAATAGATAAACTAACCAGTTTTTCAAACTTTACAAGACTTTGGAGAAAAAAAAAAAAAAAGCTTCAAATCCAAAACCTGAAAATGAAAAGCAACAATTGGGAAAATTTCAACTCACGTATATAGTTTTTATGCAGTTCCATGCCAGAGACTGCTTCCTGGTGTGTAGCAAAATCAACATCTGCTTCACCTGTTGGTCTGTTGTTTCGGTATTCAAATTCGATTCGGATTGGTTCAAGAGGTCCAAAGAACTACAAAGAAAAATCGGACATTTTGTTTATACAATAACAAATATCAAATTTGAAATTATCAAAATGAATAAGTCGTAGAATCTACTTACATCTCGAATGTCTTGCTCTATCGCCTGGAATGGAAGTCCTCTCATATGCACAGAATGACCAGATTTACTAACGTAGTGACTACCAGGCGTAGCACCTCGGGGTCTAGCCAGAGAGCCACCTTGTAGCCGGCCTCGGGCTTGTGGACGAAGATTGCCCCTTCGGTTTATGCCACCAAAACCCATTCCACTGCCGTAGCCACCTCCATAGTCATCGTAATCATCTTCAAAGAATCCTGTGTAAAAAAAAAAAAAAAGGTCATGTCTTATTCCCGAAACGTTTGTTGGCTCAAAAGTGATCAAATCGATTTACAAACAAAACACCAACCAACCTTTTACATTACGTCCACCTCGACCTCTTCCATAGCCGCCACCAGCAAAACCACCGCCCATGGCATTCATGCCACCACTGAAACGGTCGTTCCTATCATAAGGGCCAGGACGATTACTACCCATAAAACCCATGTTACGTTGCCTTGGAGGGCCAACATTTGCATAGGCTTCTTGCAACGTACTAGGAAAGATCTCTATGTATCTATATAAAAAAGGCAATACTTTAGATTGAAGAAAACGGAGCATTGAAAAACATTAGAAATGAAAACTCCCTCTCCGTACACAGGATACTGAAGAATAGATTGTTCAAAAAAAACTAAATTATATTAACTATACTGCAACATTGCCAACACTAAAAAAGCCTTTCAGTATCATGTGTAGAAGATAATGGGAAAAGAAAATGAAAAACACATTCACACACCAGACATCCGCTTAAACATGGAGTTATTTTAATTACTTAAAATGTCCAGCTCATTCAGCCAAAACATTTATGAACATCTAATACATGAATGATCAAGCATGAAAAGCAGTTCAAATTTTTCAAATGAAATCGGAAACTTGATTCGTGCAAGATTTCAGTTTCCATCGTCAGAGCCAATTATCACCCACCCACAGCTTTGCTAAATTCAGATTCAGGCTTGATCAAATCACAAAGAACAAACTTAAAGTGATTAAGGATAATTATGAAAAAATTAAATCTGAGAGTCTACAAACTTAAAAAGAAAATATGCATTTAAAAACAAATTAAATAAAACTTGTTAAAATTTGGTAAAAAAATCTATTTTAGACAAAAAACATTGACCAATTTTAACATTAAAGGCTGAATGAGCTTTTACGACAAACGTTTACATAAATTTACACTAAAATATTAAGCCTGACCTAATCCCTGTTCTAATTAAATTTTTTCTTTTTCAAAAGGAAAATTAAAAATATAACTTTAAAAAAGGTTTTCAGTTACAATTAATACTGAGCAGCTATTCTAGTTATAATCACAGGGATTAAGTCTTTCAAATTCTATATTAAATTATAGATGAACTTTCAAGGCTAAAAAGCTGGATTAAGAAAAGGTTTGTGCAACCATTTCGAAGCATTATTTTCCAGTGTAGTCTATTTGGTTAAGAGAACAGAGAAAAAAAAGGAAAACTTTACAACAAGCACTCAAGCTCAAAAGAGACACACGCACACAAAAAAAGACCAACAAGAGATAAGCCCCAACAGGCCCATCCTTTCCTCCCACCTGTGCCCCAGTCTTGCCATGTGTTTTTCCAATGCCTTTTTGGCTATTTCTGGTGACGCATACTGTACATAGGCCTCCCCCGTGCTGCGCCCCTGTCGGTCCTCAGGTAGCATAATCCCATTGGGGACAATCTCCAGCCCTACACACCCGACCCAATCAGAAAGACACAATAATGAAGCAACAAGTGAAAACTTAGCATGCAAAATAGAAAAAAACCAATAGTAACAAAATTAAGGAAAAAAATGTCAAAGTGCATACAAAAAATTAAAATAAATTATTAATTATATACAAAGAACATTTTTAAGATATACAAATTGTGTGGCCTACCCCTATTTGGGATGGGAAAGAAATCAATAGTGCCCTTTGCATTTAAATGCTTACATTATATAGAAAAACCTTTATCTCCAAAAATTTAATTTGGGACAAAACAAAAAAAAAAAAAAAAGACATGGGCAATTTTTGTTTTAATTATAAACAGAGGAACAATTGGAGAAATGAGATTGAGATAAAGGTTAGGCATGCCACCCCCAAAACAAAAGACATTATATTACTAGTATAAAATACAGGTTTAAGGGACTAGAAATAAAAATATAACAATCAACAAAACAAAAAGAAAAACATTGAAAACTGCAAAGTTTAGTTAATATTAAGTAAAAAAATATTTAACTAAAGATGTAGAAGGGATGGGAATGGTCCACAAAAAGCGTTTAATTTAAGAAATCAATATTCAAATTTATTTATTTTTTTTTTTTTTACAGTAGAATTTATAACAAAAATTTTGGATTTATTAAACATTTAAGTCATTAGTCCATCAGTACAGAATGACCCTTTTTAAGGACCCAGATTATAAATGGAGTATCAAGCTGTGTAAAAATTATTTTCCATTCTAACTTTAATTCCAATGTAACAAACTAAGAAAATAAAAACTTACATTCCTGGAAGAAAAGTGAAAAATTAAAATATGAAAATATTCAATTTTGAAATTTACTAATAGAAAAATAAGGATGGCATACATTTTAAATCTAACAATTTTTTAAAATCAGTTTGCAAAGGTTTTCATAAATTTAATTGTCACTGAAAATTAGCAAACAAATCTACAAGATTTAAGTAAAAACTAAAATAGCTTAATTTTTCCCTTAAAAAAAAAAAAAATAAATAAAAAAAAGTATAAATCTATTTTCAATAGAAAAATCGAACTTACCTGTAAAAAACTGAGCAATTTCTTCTTTGGAACACCCAAATGGCAATCCACGCATCCTTACCACGGCGTCACTTTGGCCTGTCACCTGGCTCGATCCAGCACGTTTTATCACCCAATCCATTTCACTTTTCTTCGATCTAAAAACTGAAGACAGAGTGGGGAGGCAAAAACAAAATAAAAAATAAATACAATTCATAAATATAAATTTAAAACGTTCACTTTTCGCAAAAAAAAAAAAAAAAAAAAAAAATTTTACCTTCAATGTATCTTTGACCCATGTGAGCATTGTTCTTCTTGAGGGCAATTACTTTGTCGTCGTGATTGGCAAATTCGACAAACGCTTCACCACTTGGTCTGCCTTCACGGGAATATGTGAAGTGCACCCCGAGCTCATCACCATAGACACGACAACCTAAAAAGAAATTTTATTCCACCTTATTATTGGGGTTTAATTTTACCCAAACTTGGAAAGAAATGTACATTGATCAACATTTCAAATAACCAACACACTATCTACCCTTCATCTACTTAGATTACATATATACAAAATTTTATAAGATTTTTTGTCAATTTTTAGTATTTACAATAGAGTAGGTTTGTATGTATATGTATATATATATATATATATATATAATATATATATAATATATATATATATATATATAATATATATATAATATATATATATATATATATAATATATATATAATATATATATATAATATATATATAATATATATATAATATATATATATATAATATATATATTATATATATTATATATAATATATATTATATATAATATATATTATATATAATATATATTATATATAATATATATTATATATAATATATATTATATATAATATATATTATATATAATATATATTATATATAATATATATAATATATATAATATAATATATATTATATATAATATATATTATATATAATATATATATAATAATATATATATAATAATATATATAATATATATAATATAATATATATAATATATATAATATAATATATATAATATAATATATATAATATAATATATATAATATAATATATATAATATAATATATATAATATAATATATATAATATATATAATATAATATATATAATATAATATATATAATATATATAATATAATATATATAATATATATAATATAATATATATAATATAATATATATAATATATATAATATAATATATATAATATAATATATATAATATATATAATATAATATATATAATATAATATATATAATATATATAATATAATATATATAATATAATATATATATGGTGATTAAGCTACACTGAATATTCCGCGTTCATCCACTCTAGGATTCTTCAGGCTTATGCATAAGCCTGAAGAGTCCTAGAGTGGATGAAACGCAGCCTATTCAGTGTAGCTTAATCGCCATATACATTTTATAACTTACTAAGTAGCTCTACCTACGTATTGAGCACTTAATTTACTCACATAAAATTAATATATGAAGGTATAGGCTTATGCATAAACTTTAAGTATTTACTTAAGTATATATATATATATATATATATATATATATATATATATATATATATATATATATATATATATATAAAAAATCACTATTGCTCACCTTCAAAAAACTTTAGGACATCAGCTGCAGTGGCTGCCCAGGGTAAACCCCGAAGCCGTACCACATTTCCATCATCATCATTTTGCTGGCTCGGCGATTGTTGCTGCATGATTGACAGCCGTTAAAGATCTGGAGGAAAAAGGTTAAATTTTTATACAATTTTCTGTAGCGCAAATTAAGATTTTTCAGTATTGAATTTCAAATACTGAGTTTTCATTACTAAATATTGTAAACAAATGGATGATACCATGCCAGATTGTAAAGCTGAATTTTTAAGTATGGAAGCATAGATTTAAGCATTTCCATGAATTTTATTTTAATGTAACCAAACAGGCAAATAACATTTGAAAATTTAATGAAACTCCAAACACCATTTATAGTAAAGAAATAAACATGTATGTTTAGCTTTGTTTGTAGTCAGTCTTATACTGCAAACGACAAATTGCAGAAACTAAGTTTTAATCTGTGGTATATTTTTGGTATCTATTCTTAAAAGCTTTCTCTTTAATGGTATATTGAAAAACCAATAAAATTTAAATTTTCAAGATTCAAGTGTTTTTTGGAAAAATAATTCATGCTAATTAACAAATTTCACATCAAAACAGGATGATCATTCAATCTCAGAATTTGAAAAGCAGTTTTTTCTATAATCTCCACTCCCTCCCCATGCAGGAAGGGTTTATCCTGGCTTTTTATTTTAAGGCTAGTGATCACAAATCAAAAAGAATGGATTTTGTAAGCAAAAAAATAAAATTCTAAACTTGAGTGAAAATTTCATATTGATTAGATAATTACTGGATTGTTTTGTAGAATTTTTTAAAGCCTCCACCCACTCATTTTGTCAGCTGCTAATTTAAGTATTCCTACAAAAAACATGACTTTACACTATTTTTAAATATTGGTGAGATTTAGTTTCCTAAATATTAGATTTTTACACTCTTAAACAGGGTCCTGAACAGAAACGTGCTCTATCCCAACCATTATCAATGGACCCGAGGTAATCTTGTCAGCATCAAAGTTAAACTTTGCAGCTAATTCTACCCTATGCAATCAGGGCTACCAACCCATTTCCTCCTGTATCTGAAATCATGCTAGGTGACAAATGTGTGAATGTTGCCAAGCTAATAAAAAAACGTTGATTCCACAAAGCAACTGGCCCTGATGACATTCAATTCTAGTGCTGAAAAAGTTTTAACCAGAATTAGTTCCCAAACTTACAAAACTGTTTAAGCTTTGTTAAAAATTCAAATGATTGGTCATCCCAATCTCAGTACAGACCAATCAGTGTCCTGTGCGTCATAACTAGGGCTGTGACAATATTTTCATTCTTTTGACTCTTGGGAATATATACACAGCCAATCAACCAAGGACTATGTTTATATACTCAAGAGTCAAAACAATGAAAATATGCTGTTGTAACAGACTCATAAGTTGCTGGAATCTTAATGTAGTTAGCCACCTCAATGACATACAATATGGTTTTTGTTCTGCTAGATCTACAGCAGATGTGCTAAACTTATCTCATAGGATTAGTGACTATCTTGACAGGCTTCTTTGACAGTATGGCCTAAAAGGTCTACTCCACAAGATCTCCAGCTATGCTGGAAATGTATTCTCAAATCATTTGATAGATTTAAGAGTAATAAATGTATGTATAAATAAGTATAAATGTTGACATCCCTATTCAGAGCCTAACCCTCTTCATGATCTACAATGATCTCCCAAATCATTCTAAAATCATCCGTAAACATTTATGTTGACGACACTACAATTTATGGCAAGACTTCAAAAGGTCATAAATAACCAAACTGATTCTCTACCGATCTTCAGCACATGCAATGGAGAAAGGAGTGATTGGTTAATTTTAATGCATCTAAAACCAAACTTCCATCAACACTAACCCCCATCTGGCATCAATTGAAATGAATGGCTCGATAGGGGAGGCTCCACGTTTTAACAAACTTCTTAGTCTGACATTTACTTTTGATCTGAAATGCAACATATACATCAAATCCATTGCCAAGGTTGCTGGGAAACAAATACGGCCAAAAAGCTGAAAGCTTAACTGGCTTATAGTCAAACTTAAGTGCGTGAACTCCTTCACTTAACTTTCACTTTCTGCATGTCAACTTTTTGATTGACAAATTAGAATGCGTTGTGGCCTAGCAGTAAAATGTCATGTTTTACTTCACTCTTTTTCCATTTTTGGGTTAGAGCCTGCCTACTACAACCCCCCCCCCCATACAAACACCGCCAAACACCTGGGCAACCCCGCTAGTATATAATATAAATCTCACCTGTGTTTAAATGTATGTCTGCCTAAAACTTAATAGAGAGATTTCCACGAAATTGGTGTCTTTAAGCTCCACCCTTCAGATAAATATCAAAATTGGCTGAATAATTTCATTCAACTGGGTACTTTTCTACAAGGAGGGTGGGTGGGGTTTTTTTGCCAACATTTTTCAAAAGTCATCCCCTCTTTTTGATCGACTAGCCTTAATTTAAACATTCACCACTTCCAGTTTGGCAATGACAGAACAGCAAAGATGTCTCTTTTCACCTTTTCCTCCTTTGTGGTACGCGTTCAAGCCTGCCTGCCTACTACAACATCCCTCTTTTCGATCGACTAGCCTAATTTAAACCTTGGCCACTTCCAGTTTGGCGATGGATGCAACAGCAAAGTTACGCCCCTCCCCCTTTACGGTAGAGGTTTGAGCCTGCTTGCTTGCTACCACACCTCCAATTACCCTATCAGACCATTGGAACTGGAGTTACCATCAAAATGTCGTTTACTGGACATTTTGCCGTAAGTCAATCCTATTCAAATGCATATAAGCTGACTGAAAATGGTAGGAAATTTGTACAATTTACAGACTAACCCATCTTTAAAAAGTTGTATCTTCAGATCTTAAGATATGAAATTTTAAACATAATACCATGAAGGTTCAGTTGGCGTTATTTACAACCATCTCACTTGGTAACCTACAGACTAATTAGCAATTTTAACAGTTTCAAGTAGAAACAGCGAAAAAAAAAAAAAAAAAAGTGGTAAGGCTTTATCATAGGAAGTATCATCCTGATGGACATCATGAAAAATCCAAAATTTACTGTTCGCCAAAAACAAAATAAAATTTTGTAAACACGATAAGGAGGCCCAAAATTTCAGCCAATCGAAACACTGTTTCAAAATGAAGTTATGATAGTAAAATCTGAATAAAGTTGTCCAATTAGTCAAAGAAAAATGCTTCCCTTAAAAACAAAAACCCCGAACACTATCTTGTGCAGAATCTTTGAACGTTGTTTTCCTTTTTAATACATTTGTAAAAAACAAACTTTAAGACAGAAATGACTGATTACCTAATAAAAAATTTGTTTAAAAAAATTTACATTGACAAAAATAGAATGTTTTTGAATGAGATTTTAAAGTATTTAAAACAATACTTCGTTTACTATTTTTGTTTTGCGTACGTTAATTATTATGCGCCCCAAATTATACCTTGCAAAATGAAACTACATAGTAAAAATAAATTAAACTAATCATAGCCAGAAATTGACGATTTAAATACTTCAAGATCTCCTTCAAAAAAGCTTTAATCATCCTGACGCTGACTGATTACCTAAAATAATTTTTTCGTGTAATCATTTTCTATTTAACATTCTTTCATGGTTCTGATTTTTCAGCGTCCCAAATTATATCTTGCAAAACATGCTTACTTTTGCTAAGTTTATGCTGGTTACCTCCCTTAGATTAAATGATGTTGACAGTGCCCTTTTTCCATAATGTTCCTGTAAAAATTTTATTTGTTACAAATTACGATGCTTTATATAAAAAGCAAAAATTTTTGCGCTTTTTTATTTACTACTGAAAACCATAACTTTAATAAAGGTATTTTGTTTAATACATTTCCACTCAGATTTAGAAGTTCATTATATTCTGCGATCATTTGATAAAGATTTCATTAAAATTGGTTAATTTCCTAATTTTTGGTGAAATTTTAACTGGACAAGTGATTTATGCGTTTTAACTCATTTAAAAGCGTGGTTATTGTTCTTTTTCAAAGAATTTAAATTCTTTTCCATTAAAAATTTGTTTTCTAAATAAAATGAATACTTTTAGTTAGTTGACGAGCGATTTACTGCCAAAATTCAGAATTACCTCACCCTATATGTAACTTTATTATAAATTATCATCAATATAACTTTGTACCATTCAAAAAGGCAAAATAAACCAGTAATCATTTAAAGATTTTCATCGAACGAAAATGAAATTGAGACAAAAATCGCGTTTACATAATTGGCGCTTTAAAATGTTCCCATGTAAGCATTTGAACGTGAAAACATACCCGTATTTAAGAAATCTAGCAAAAATCAACTAATCGTCAGATTTATTAAATTCGATACTTAACCATTTTAGAACGAAATTACATTTAAAATGCAGTTTTCGTAAAATATATGCGGGGACATTTTAGTGCGTGTCCGCCCCCATTTATTTTCGAAATTCGAACAATTTAAATGTATCAAATTCTATTTATGAAACAATATTTAAAAATTTAAATACATATTTAACAAAAATTTACCTTGAAGTTGCAATTAAAAAATGTTTTTTTTAAATAGTGTTTTTTCGAATTAATATATACTATCAGTTGAATTGCCAAGAAACTTTGTAAACATTAAGCATTAAAATTCTATTACTTCAAAATGTTCCGTTACATAGATTTAGTTACTCGTGTTTAAATCTTTAAATAGAAAGTTTTAATATAGACAACTCAGCTATTTTAGGCAAATTAAAACCAATTTGAAAATATTGCACAAATAAACATTTTGTAGACCCCCCCCCTTCATTTTGTTTGTCTCTTTACCGAACAAAATATGGAACCCTGTACGTAACCAAATGAACATTCAGTAAAACTGTATTTCACACAAATGTTTATATTAATCGTTAAACTGTAAATCTTAAAACCTAAAATTATAAAGATTAATTATTAATTGCAGTTTGAAGATAAAGGTTTTAAAAAATTAAGTAGCTTCTGCTTTTCCATAGTTCGCATAGTTAATACAAATCTGACGTCACAGAAACATGCGGCCCATTTTTCACAATTGTTTAGCAGACCCTAACGAACGATTTTAGGTAATTTTTGTGCATATCTCAGCACAAATTATGCTTATGTGGTTGTCACTTATCTACTCGTGCATAAGTTTTTATCCAATTCTTTTCAAATTGGAGGACAAAAATATATTCGCTAGTAAATAGCGTTCGAACAGTTTCTACCTTTACTAATGCTTGTATAACAAAGCACTAACTTTAAGATGTTTTAGTTGCAACTCAAAAGAAAAAAAAGTTCATTCTTTTAAAAAATATTCTTTTCCTGCTCAATTAAAAAGTACTACAGGTTTGTATTACTATTCAGATTCGAAAAAGTTGTCAAATATATAACAAATGTTATCAAAGGCAAGAGAAGTTACTTTTCTACCTTACTGGATAAATTTTAGTGTTTTTATTTAATGTAAAATGCTAATTCTGTTCAAAAATCATACAATGTTTATCAGTAGGTGTGTCAGAAATTTCGTGAAAAAGTGAATTCAGTCTTTCCAAGCTTTATAACTCCTCGAAAAATGCAATTCTAGCCCTAATTTTTTCTTCATTAAAGATTTTTTTAAAAAGGTTTTAAACTTTGGTACAGGTAAATTTCTAAAACGTTTTGTTTTAAATTTGAATATTTGACCTTTTCTCTTCAATTTGTGATATATAAAACTTTGGTGAGTAAATTAATTTACTTTTTAATAGACATTTCAAAATGGGAGGCGTGAATTATTCGACCCCCCGTCTTTCCAAGCTTATAACTACTCAAAAAATGTAATTCAAACCCTAATTTTTTTTTCAATTAAAGAGCAAGGACCAAGGTTTCAAAAAAAAAAAAAAAAAAAAAAGTTTTAAACTTCGAACTTTACAGGTAAATTTCTAAAAAAACACTACTTTTAAATTTGAATATATTTATTGACCTTTTCTCTTCAATTTGTGATATAAAACTGGTGAGTAAATTTACTTTTTAATAGACACTTGAAAGGGGGGGGGGGTGATTGAAAAAAAAAAAAAAGTTTCTCTAAAATATATTTGGTTTATTGGAAAGAGCATAAAATTTCACATTGACCCTGAAAATATAATAGAAAGATTTTTAAAGTTTAAAAATTGAAAAATATCGAGTTCGTAAAATTCATTAGGTTTTTAAAAAAAATATTTTTAAAACAACTTTAATAGTTTATTTTTGAAGTATAATCCATAAAGAAAAACAACCCACTTTTAAAAAGAAATGAGTTTTTATATTATTTTATTTTATATTTTATTCGCAGTTTCGTGTTAGGGATGTCAAAAATTCCGATACACCTAGTTTATCAGTATATGTGAAGACAAATAGCAGCAAGGTCTGTTGAATATGCTAAGTTTGGGAAAATGAGTTCAAACTAAAAAAGGATACAAAATACTGCTAGAAACTCAATATGTCAGCCTATGTCACGATAACATTAAGTGGGTTGCTAACAGTATTTTGCATAGTTTTTAGTTTGAACCCATTTTCCTCAAAATTAACGTTTCAGACCTTGCTGCCATTTGTAGTTTTTACATATACCGATAAATATCGTTTTCGAGCCGAATAAACATTTTACATTAAATAAAAACACTAAGAGCTTATCCAGCTATGTAGAAAAGTAACCTATCTTGCCTTTGATAATTAAGTTTTAATTTAAACATGGTTCTTGCCAGCTATTTTATCAGCAGATTAAAACATTAAAAATATTGCACAAAAGCATTTTATAGACCACTGATATCTTGTCTCTTTACCAAACAAAAGTAAAGCCGGTAATTAACCAAATGAACACTTACACCTATTTAATAAAACCGCATTTCATTTAATATGCAAATGTTTATAATTAATCATTAAACTAAACCTAAAAAAAATAAGATTACTAATTGCAGTTTGAAGATAAAGGTTAAAAAAAAAAAAAAAATCAAATTGCTTCTGCTTTTCCATAATTCATAGAGTAGGGACTGCCAAAACGAATGAAAAAAATATGCATGATTCTGTGACGTCACACTTGTGTTAACTGTACGAACTATGGAAAAGCGGAAGTGACTTGATTTAAAACCTTTATCTTCAAACTGCAGTTAATTAATCTGTTATAATTTTGCTAGGTTTAGGATTCAGTTTAATGATTAAACATTTGTATAAATATGAAATATGCTTTATTGAATCTTCATCTGGTTAACTACCGGCTTCCATATTTTCAGTAAAAAAATGAGGGGAGGGGGCTACAAAATGCTTAATATTTTAAAATCGGTTTTAATCTGGCGATAAAATAGCTGACAAGAGCCATGTTTATATTAAAACTTAATATTTAAAAAATTTAAATTAAAAATCTGTTGTAAAGGAACATTTTGAAATAATGGAATTTTAAGTTTTAATCTTAAATTTTTTTTTAGGAAGTTTGACAATTTAACTGATTATAGTATATTAATTCGAAAAACGCTATTAAAATTAAATTCATTTTTCTTATTGCAACTTCAAGGTAAGTTTTTGTTCAATACGTGTATTTAATTTTTAAAGAAATGTTTTACTTATTTGAACTCGTTTCATAGAAATTGATAAATATTTTGTTCAAATTTCGAAAAAGGAGGGGGGGGGGACAATATTTCCTCTCGTATATTTTACGGAAACTGCATTTTATGTAATTTCATTCAAAAATGGATAAGTATCGAAAATTTCATGAAAATCCGACCATTAGTTGATTTTTGCTAGATCTATTAAACACAGGTAAGTTTTCATGTTCGCTTACATGGGAACGTTATTTTAAAGCGCCAATTATGTAAACATGATTTAGTCTCAATTTCATTCAATGACAATTTTTAAAATTAGTTTCCTTTTCCCTTTTAAATGGTACAAAAGAAATTGATAAAGTTACATCGTTTTAAATACGGGGAACTGGTGACTTTTTGGAGGTGCCTATCGTATAAATTAAGTCTTACGTCACGGGATTATGCGTTCCGTTCTTCTATTCGCATTTGTTTGGCAGTCCCTAATTTTTCCCCATATTAAAAATAGACCTTGTGTTTATCCTAGTGGGAAGGCAAGTAAATAGGAACACTATTAAAATTGTTAGTTTCGTGTTTAAAAAAAAAAAAAAAAAACACTTCCAGGTTTAAAGAAAAAAATGGGGGTATAACGTAACTAAAAAAGCGAGCACCGGTTTCAAATGTCGAAATATTCTTTTATCTGGTATATTAGCGTCCACTGAATAATCCACCGAAAAAATTGCAAGAAACCGAACAGAAAAGAATTTAGTGGAGGTGACGCTCCAAGTTTTGTCCCTATATTTTTAAAGTGGCCTGATTTTTCTTGTATTTACAACAATCTGCCGGCGTTGATAGTTCTCATTAGCCCACGTATGGGAGGAAGTGCGCCCTCTTTTATTCGTCTTTACATTTTTTTCAGATTATTGAAAGGCTCACTAGGTTTATCAGAATTTTTGTAGGAATTTGACACCCCTAACACGAAACTGCGAATAAAATATAAAAATCTCGTAATTTCTGTTAAAAGTGGGTTATTTATTTTCTTTATGGATTATACTTCCAAAATAAACTATTAAAGTTTTAAAAGTAATAGAAACTTGAAAAAACAAAAAACAGTAATGAATTTTCCGAAGTCAATATTTTTCAATTTTTAATTTTAAAAATCTATCAATTTTTCTATTGATTCTATTTTTACGATATTTTCAGGGTCAATGTGAAATTTTATGTTTCAAATAAACTGAATATATTTTAGACAAACTTTTTAATTCACCCCCCCCCCATTTTCAAGTTTTTATTAAAAATTTACTCACCGAAAAGTAAATTAATTTACTCACAAGTTGAAGAGAAAACGTCAATAAATATATTCAAATTTAAAAAAAAAAAAAGTGTTTAGAATTTTACCTGTAAAGTTTGAAGTTTAAAACCTTTTTTAAACCACGTTATTTGTTTTTTTTTTCTAATGGAACCTGGGTCGTTTAATTGAAAAAAAAATTAGGGCTTGAATTACATTTTTCGAGGAGGTATAAGCTTGGAAAGAAAGGGGGTCGAATAATTCACGCTTCACATTTTGAAATGTCTATTAAAAAGTAAATTAAGTTATGTACCAAAGTCTTATATATCACAAATTGAAGAGAAAAGGCCAATAAATATATTCAAATTTAAAAGTTTTTTTTAAAAAAATGAAACCTTGGTCCTTGCTCCTTTAATTGAAAAAAAAAAATTAGGGCTTGAATTACATTTTGAGGAGTTATAAGCTTAGAAAGATGGGGTGGAATTATTCACTATTTTCACGAAATTTCTGACACCTAAAGGGCCACTAATCAAAAATTGGCAAATGTATTTCGGCGGCGTAAATTATTTGACAAATTTATACAAATTTTCATATAAAGCACATTAGACACTAAGGCGGAAATAAAACCCGAAAATTTAATTTTAACATTTTTTTTTTTTAAGACTAAATATTTGAAGTTTTAACCTTTCTAAAGATTGCCAAATTGGTCTTTTTGCGCTCTTGCATGGACCATGATTTCACACAAGAGCGTAAAAAAGGCCAAATATACTTAAAAATATTTGTTAGTTTGCTTGCGATAAACCACTTTAACGTGAGTGGAAAAAACTTTAAGTCCAGACAAAAGCCCTAGTCATTAACTTTAGCCACTGGCTGAAAAGTATACCAACGTTACCAAAGATGTTTTTGGTTCAAAAGAAATAACGTGGCCACTTTATTAGAAAAATCATGGCTGCTACAAACACTACACAAGGATGCTTGATAATCGCTTGATTTTTTAGCGATTATCAAAATTGGTATAATGTAGTTATGATTTTGTAAAGCGGACACATGGTTTCTTTTAAAAAAAAAAAAAAAAAAAAATAAAGTAATTTAGCTTGCCTTTGGTAACATTTCCACTGGTTTTCTGGCCTTTGTTAAAAATGCATCAGTTTAAACATTTTAGGGTCATATAGAGGAATAGACTCGAATTTTACATTAAGGCCCGTCTCACGTTCGTATAACATTTTTGTAGGTTTCGGTGTGCTAAAAACGAATCTGGTCGCAAAAAAAGTTTTTATAAGAAACTACTTTTTCGAAAAGTAGTGATCACTAAATTTAACTTAACCCATTTTCTGGCCACCCGAGAGGGGACATTTTAGTGTTTGGCTAAAAGGTTTGGATAACCTTTACGGAAATGGTCCCAACGTCCGCCTCGTTCTGAGCTCAGGGAGAGGCCGTCTGACGTAGGCGGTGTCGAGGCAGAAAATTTACCTTCAATAAAGTGTCCAGTTGTTAACTCGAGGAGAAACCCCGTTCCAATAATTAGAATTTTTTTTTTTTTTATTTTAAACAGTTCAAATAATTAGAATTAAAAAAATAAACAGTTCAAATAATTAGAATTTAAAAACAAAAAAGCAGTCCACATGATTAGAATAGTTCCACGTGGTTAGTTAACGCTGTAAAATTCTGTGATTTGTTTCACAATATTTGTAAAAGCGTCTGTCTGTGACATATCGCATATTATAGGGTTAGGGTAATTTTCTGCCTCGACACCGCCGACGTCAGACGGCCTCTCCCCAAACTCAGAACGAGGCGGACGTCGGGACCATCTCCGTAAAGGATAACCAAAGGTTTTTACAATTTGTTTTAATCTTTCAATAAAGACACGAGGAAATTAAATAAAGAAATCGGTATTAAGGTTCGTCTCACATTCGTATAGAAAAGTTTTGTTTTCGGTGTACTTTAAAAATATGGTAACAGCTTCCGTTGCAAATTTACCGTTTGTAGGTATTAACTCTGGGACTACTTTCCATTTCACAGCCTAGCCTTCGTTTACGCTACGCGCGAGCAAAACGAAGGCTGTTAAATGTGCACTCGCGTACCAAACTGCTTTTGTCAGTATTGGCGAAAAATTAATTAGACGAAAAACCAGTAGTTTTCCAAATATTAAACCATGTAATTCTACGTTATCACGGGTGGCCATTTTGTACGCACAAGCGCATAGCACTATCAGTATTTTTGTAGGAATTTTTGACACCCCTAACACGAAACTGCGAATACAATATAAAAATCTCGTAATTTCTGTTAAAAGTGGGTTATTTATTTTCTTTATGGATTATACTTCCAAAATAAACTATTACAGTTGTTTTAAAAGTAATAAAAATATTTTTATTTTTTTTTTAAAACAGTAATGAATTTTCCGAACTCAATATTTTTCAATTTTTAAATTTTAAAAATCTATCAAAATTTTTCTATTGATTCTATTTTTACGATATTTTCAGGGTCAATGTGAAATTTTATGTTCTTTCCAATAAACCGAATATAATATTTTAGACAAACGTTTTTTTTTTTTTTTTATTCACGGTCCCCCCCCCCCCCATCTCAATTGTTAAGTGTCTATTACAAAGTAAATACTTAATTTCGACCCGGATAAGTACATAATTATTTACTCACAAATTGAAGAGAAAAGGTCAATACATAATATATTCAAATTTAAAAAAAACGGACATCGTGTTCTTGTAGAATTTTACCTGTAAAGTTTGAAGTTTAAAACCTTTTTTTAAACCACGTTATTTGTTCTTTTTTTTTTTTTTTTTTTAATGGAACCTTGGTCCTTGCTCCTTTAATTGAAAAAAAAATTAGGGCTTGAATTACATTTTTCGAGGAGTTATAAGCTTGGAAAGACAGGGGGTCGAATAATTCACGCCTCCAATTTTGTAAATGTCTAATAATTAATTTCGACTCGGATAAGTACATAATTATTTACTCACAAATTGAAGAGAAAAGGTCAATACATAATATATTCAAATTTAAAAAAAAAACGGACATCGTGTTCTCGTCGAATTTTACCTGTAAAGTCCGAAGTTTAAAACCTTTTTAAAAAAAAAAAACACGTTTTTTTTTTTTTTTTTTTTTTTTTTAAATGAAATCTTGGTCCTTGCTCCTTTAATTGAAAAAAAAAATTAGGGCTTGAATTGCATTTTTCGAGTTATAAGCTTGGAAAGATGGGGTGGAATTATTCGCTATTTTCACAAAAAATTCTGATACTGCTAGCGCATAGGCCATGCGTGCGCTTGTGCGTATCAAATGACCACCCGTGATAACAATTACATGGTTTAATATTTGGAAAACTGGGGTTTCGTCTAATTTTAATTTTTCGCCAATACTGTGACAAAGGCAGTTTTGGTACGTGAGTGCACATTTAACAGCCTTCGTTTATGCTCGCGCGTAGCGTAAACGAAGGCTACGCTGTAAAATGGAAAATAGTCCTAGAGTTCAGGGGGTTAATATCATGCAAAAGAAATAAAACTTAAAGCCAAAACATAAAGCCTCTCAGGTGGCCAGAAAGTGAGAGCTCATTTTAAGTTAAATTTAGAAAGTGACCACTTTTCGAAAAAGTAATTTCTCCATATGAAAACTTTTTGCGACGGAAACTTCAGATTTTTTAGCACACCGAAATCTAAAATATATTGGGTATTCATGCAGAGTGATCCGTGCTGAAATCACGTTAAGCCATTCTTAACGTGCGAGGGGGGTGTTTTGTACCTATTCTGTACTTTAACCTTACAATTGAATAAAAAAACTTTGGTTATCTTTCAGATGCAAGGTTCCTTGTTTACTTGCGATTGTAACGATGTAAGATTCCGTTGTACGGAAGACCAAATCGGCCATAATTTAAATATTTAAATTTATTTACTGAATTTAAATATTTAAATTGATATACTGTTTAAATGATAATATACGTCTACGATGTTTTTATTGGCGCTTTTCTTCGTATTTTTTAATAACATTTTTTTTGCACCATTTACAAGTTTTTTTTACAAATACTTTTTTAATACTGTAATAGTAAAATTATTTTAGTAAAATTCTATATTGGATACGTTTTTTTTATGAAGTTTAAGTAAAAAAAGTTCATTTTTATTAAAAATACATTTAATGAAAACACTCATTATAAAATGTTCACGTTGTTTAATTAAGTTTTATTTTAATCTAATAGTTTTATAATTTTGTTATTTTGTTACAAATTTCTAATAAAGATTATTTTAATTTTAACGGTAATTTGGTTTTCATTATAAACTCCGTCATGTTAAAGGCTTGAAAATCACTTTAAATAAATTTTAATATTAAAAAAAAAAAAAAAAAAAAGAAAACAGGAAAAAAATCTCGTGTGAAAACATTACGAGATACTTTTTCCGTATAATTAATAAATGTATCTTTATTTTACTATTACAGTATTAAAAAAATTATTTGTAAAAAGAACTTGTAAATGGTGCAAAAAAATGTTATTAAAAATACGAAGAAAAGCGCCAATAAAAAGACATTTTGGCCGATTTGGTCTTCCGTACAACGGAATCTTACATCGTTAAAACCGCAAGTAAACAATGAACCTTGCATCTGAAAGATAACCAAAACTTTAATTACACGTGGAAATACGATTTAAAAAATCGCGCGGATCATTCTGCATTAGCACCAAATATTGTTATATACGGACGTGAGACGAGCCATAAGTAAAAGGCCTTAAATTCAAGCTTAATCCTATTAAACGATTGTAAAAAGCTTTCTGCGGGCCTGTCGGTTGTTCGATGAAGATTGAATACCCCCCCCCCACCGGCATTTTTCGATACATAAAGATAATGGTGCTTGTGCACTTTGCCACCGCGCTATTTTGCGGTGGCAAAAATTCAAGCTCCACGATATCTTAAATTGTTACGTGGAAGCAAAGAATTACAAAACACCCCTCTCCACATGTTGGTCTTTAAAAACGTTATTTCAGCACAATGGCAAGAGTGCACATGTACCAAGATATTTTACGAGGCTTTATTTTCATAAAACAAATTCACGCTTTTAATACTTAAATAAAACGGGGTGCTAATGCAGAGAGTGATCCGGTGGATCACTGATCCGCACTATTTTTAAATCGTATTTCCACGTTTAATTAAAGTTTTTTTTTTTAATTCACTTGTAAGGCTAAAGTACAGAATAGGTACAAAACACCCCTCCCCATGTTAAGAATGGCTTAACATTTCAGCACGGATCACTCAACATGAATACCTCAAACGGGTTTGTGTTACTATACAGATTCGAAAAAGTGATAAGACAAATGGGTATACCGACAAATGTTATCAAAGGCAAGATAAGTTACTCTACCTATCTGGAAAAGAGTAGTCGTTTTACTCTAAAACGTAATCGAGAAGTGTTTATCGATATATTTAATAGAAAAATGGCGGCATGCTCGTTGAACACGTTAAGTTTGGGAAAACTAGTTCAAATACGGGATTTGTAACTAGATTCGAAGTTGTCAAATAAATGTTAAAGGCAAGATAAATTACTTTTCTATCAAACTGGATGTTTTTATTCAATAACAATGTTTATACAGCTCGAAAAAGATGCAGTGTTTACCGATGTATTGGAAAATTCAAAATGGCGCCCGACTCTTTACCACGTTAAGTTTGGGAAAAGGTGTTATAAATAATAAACTAGACAAAATACTATTAAAAACAACGGAATATATGTCAACTTATATCACGGTAACATTAAGCGAATTTCTAACAGTATTTTGTCTAGTTTATTATTTATAACATTGTACAGTAATACAAACCCGTATTTTTTTTGTATAACTTGTTTAAACTCGTTTTCCCAAGCTTAGCGTGTTCAACAGCGAGCATGCCGCCATTTGCATTTTTCAAATACATCGTTACATTAAGTTACACATTACATTAAAAAATTGGTATTTTAGATTAGGTCCACCCACCTCCGCAATTTTCTTTTAAATGACAACTTTATAAGTTTTCTACTATGCTGAATACGGAAATCGCCTTGAAATTTTCCAGAAATAAGTAGTTATCGAGATATAAAAAGTTGTATTATGCATTGTATTCTTTGGCAGCCATCGTTTTTACGCGCGGGCGCGCGCTCCATAAACAAATCTACGCGCGTAACAAATGGCCGCCAAATACAATGCATAATACAACTTTTTATATCTCGATAACTAATTATTTCTGCAAGATTTCAAGGCGATTTTCGTATTCAGCATGGCCGAAAACCTATAAAAGTCGTCATTTAAAAGAAAATTGTGGAGGTGGACCTAATCTGAAAATTTACCAAATAATTTATTCAGTTAGGTAGAAGAGTAACTTATCTTGCCTATAACATTTATTGTTTTTGACCACTTTTTCAAACGTTTATTCGAAACAAACCCCATGAATTTAGTTTAATAGGGGTTTGTATTACTGTACAGTAGGCACCGCCAAAAATGGCCGCAAAATCAAGTTGTTTTTTAAAACTAAATTACATTTATTAAAATCCATTATTTCTGAGTAACTTTTTTTTCCAGAAAGATAAAACCCTGAATTTTATCATATAGAAAACAGAATGTAAAACTTTTTCTATTTTTAATTCAATTTTAAATGTTAAATTTTCCCAAAAAGTTAATTGTTATTTTTTGTCTTGCACAAAAAACGTACTTAAATATTTAAAAAAAAGGGTTTTTGAAATAATTTATTTATTCATTTATTGTCTAACTAAGATTTAGGATGATTTTCTAAGAATATGCAAAAATATAATATAAGTACCTGAATTTCAAATAATTCCACTTATTCATATATGTAACCAGATATTTCGCGTCGCCGAAGAGTTCAGATCGACTGACTCTGTTTACGTTTTCTTTCGATGAGACGAAAACTATGGAAGACTAAACAGGCCAAAAAAACTTATTTTTCAGTGACGAAAATTTCAATGTATTATTAAGCTGAGGCTGGCCAGTACCAGATGGGTGACCATTTGTATGAGTTTGGTTTTTAATGTGTATGTGTGTGGGGGCCAGGCTCCCCAAAATGGGGGGAGGGGGCAATTTAAAGCAGAATAAAAAAAAATTATTTCAGCGCTTTTGGTCCACCGTAGTCGAAAGGCGGCAAACGTTTTCAAACGAGATCGAAAAAAATGCTATTTTTAACACAAAGGGCACAATATTTATCGAATTTTTTTTTTTTGTATCGATTATTCAAAGCATGCTCTGTTTAATAATGGTCATGCATTATTCGGCTCGCTAAAAAAAAATTGTTAATTTATTTATCAAAAATTTTAAAATGGCTTTCGTATAAATATAAAAAAATTTTTTTGTTTTGCTTAACTTAAATTAATTATTTTACTTAACATATTCACCGAATTTCACACTTCAAAACTCAAAAGCGGGATAATTAAACACAATCGAAGTTCTGATATTCAGACGTCAAAATAAGGTATGCAAACAATTTTTTTTTTTTTTTTTAATCTATAATTCTGTCCCTTACAACACAATGTTTTGTTCAGTTTCAGATGATTATTTTAAGCATATTTGTTCCCACTTCAAAACAAGGGGGGGTTTTGTAAGCAAAAAGAAATATATATATAAATATCGTTTATGAAAAATAAGTACACTGTTATAAAGTTCATTCTTCTCCTAATAATCGCTGAAAATTTCGTATTGATCGGATAATTACCTGATTTTTGGTAGATTTTTAAAAAGACGGTCCGTCAAAAAGTACTGACCTGCCCCCCCAGTTTTGGCGGTGCCTACTGTACAGATATACAAAAGTTGTCAAATATATAACAAATAAATGTTATCAAAGTTACTTTTTCTACGTAACTGGATATATTTTACGTGTTTTTATTCAATGTAACATGTTTATTCAGCTCGAAAAACTGTTTACCGATGTATTGGAAAATTCAAGACGGCGCCTCCGCCTCACCCCCTCTTTAACACGGTAAGTTTGGGAAAAGGTGTTATAAATAAAACTAGAAAAATACTATTAAAAACCCGAATATGTGTCACTGTAACATTAAGCGAATTTTTAAGTATTTTATCCAGTTTTTTATTTATAATACCTTTTCCCAAACTTACCGTGTTAAAGAGGGAGTCAGACGCCATTTTGAATTTTTCAATACATCGGTAAACACTATGTTTTGAGCTGAATAAGCATGTTACATTTAATAAAAACACGTAAAATATATCCAGTAACTTATCTTGCCTTTGTTATACATTTGTTTTTTGACAACTTTTTCGAATCTATGTGTACAGTAATACAAACCCGTTTAATATTGTTATTTTATTCTTCGGCCATAGTTTAAGATATTGGCTTTTTACGGCAGGTGCGTGAAATAACAGCGTCTCCAGTTTCGGCGATAAAGTGTAAAAGTACCCGGATTTTAATGTAACAATTTTACAAAAAAAAAAATAGATAACGGTAAAAATACAACTGAATTTAAAATTGAAATTTTTGTACTTTAAGCGTTCGGAATTCTATTAGAATTATTCGATTTGTAGTTTGGAATTTAAATTAGATATAAACATTTTTCAAATAGACATTTTTAACTTTGAAAAACAATTCATATTACATGCATTTTAGAAGAAATTTGAAAAATTTGACTGAAAATAATTCTAATGAAAAAAATTTAACTTTTTCTTTTTAGATCTTTTGTCTATTTTCCAGTTATTAATTTATAAAAAGTGGGTAAAGTGAAAATATAGCGAAATTCAAAAAGCTTTTAAATAGAATCAGTTTTTCCACTAATTGCGCCAACATTTAAGATAAACCGGATTCGCGCCAAAGTAGTTGCAAAGAAAGAGAAACAATCTGCCTTTAACAGAAAAAACAAATTCAGTATAAAATAAGAAATTTTATGATTAACTTGCTCCAATTTTGAATAACTTAGTCCTTTGTTAGGGTTAGTTTTATGTCAGCTTTTAGGAAACAAAACCGAATTTTAATACGTTTACGAAGGAACGAAATATTTCCACGTTTCCTTTCTAACCTCCAATATTTTTTTTAGAAATGGATAAAAAAAAAAAAAAAAAATGATCTTTAACGGAAACAATATTTTATCTTTCTCAATATGGAGGGAACGCCACGACCCAGAATTTAACATTTTAAGATAAACGCTTTTTCTTTTAAGGTGACTTTACAATATTGTAGAATATACAATTAAATATAAAATAAGATAAAATAAAAATGCATAAATAGCATACAAAAATTAAAGATACAAAATATTTTTGAAAAATGGGGGAAAAAGAAAAACGAACCTTTTGTTTCGAAAAAGAGAAAATGTCGCCAAGCGACGAGACAAAGATGGCACGTGCAACCTAATTTGTTTCTTTAAAAAATAGACTCGTTGAAATAAATACAAGGCTTTAGATCAACTCAAAAGAGAGATAAATAAGTAAAATTTCAGAAAATAATACCTAAGTAAAAAAAATAATTGAGAAAAGGTCGTTTAAAAAGGGAACTAGAGGAGAGGCGATAGGAAACACATCTACATACCTCGAGTTGGCTCGTTCAAGATGGCGGAAAGAACGATGTTCTCGTTTTAAATAGAACGCTTATGGGAGTTTTTTTTTTTTTTTTTTTTTTTTAATTCGTTATAGAATGTTGCTAAATTAATTTTTAATAACTATTTGCAAAAAAAAAAAAAAAAAAAAAAGAGATAATGTTATATATTATTAAAATATAAAAGTAAACTTTATTAATGAAAAAACAACAAAAAAAAAAACAACTAATAAGCATAACTTCCGGTTTAAGCCATGTTATTATTATTTTTATTATTTACTTCCTATGAAATGTCCTTTGTCATCGACTTGTTATCCGCATCATCTGCTATTCGCGTTTCTAACAACAAATTTTGGCCGATTAGGGATTTCTGAATTTTCGATCTGTATGTTTCATTCCGATTGAACAATGAGCTTTTTATTGTAAGTAAACATTTGTCTTGTAATTTAGCCTCCATCAAATGCGATGTTTACATCGCTCCCCCTCCTTATTTACATTTTTTTTTTACTTATATTATAAAAGAAGGAAATATACAACGCAGACTGCAATTTCCGCTTGATTTTTTTTAATTAATTTTTTTTTTACATTCTTTATTGATAGTATTATTTGTAATTATTTACACATTTGAATAAAAAAAAAAAGAGACATAATTGTATATGTTCGTGTATGTTCGGTCAACGTCGGGCAGACCACTTGTTAATTCGATGGTTTTTACTTGTTAACGTTTCTTAAAATTTTTTTTTTTTTTTGCACAAACCAGATTTCTTTTCTTGCATGGTTAATTATCTACAAAAGTTTGGTAACGACTCCACAGTAATAAAAAAAATAAAAATAAAAAATTGAATCAAATCAAAAAAACTTTATTTAGAACTTAAACTAGTGGGAAGAGGTTGTATGGTTGATTCCTATTTCAGTCACGTAATTTATTTAGAGTGAAATTGACTTTAACATTACTTTTTAATAAGTTAGTTTTACTTTAAAACCTTTTTTTTAGTTAAAAAAAAAATTAAGATAACATTAAAAATACTAAGCTTATAGCAATTTCATCGTATACGTAAAACGCCCAAAAAAAGCAAAAAAAAAAAAAACACTTGGAAAAATATAGTCGCCATCTTTACAAAAACAGGAATATTAGGCTAGTTAAGGAAGCACTTACTGAAGCTCTTAATCTTGTCCTTTAACTAGAAAAATAGGGTACTAGTGCAGAGAGTGATCCGGACGTAAATAATAACGTTATTATTTAAAAAGCCATTCTTAACATGGGGAGGGTGTTTTGTACCTATTCTAAGAATAGGCTATTCTTTACTTCACCCTTACAATTGAATTAAAAACATATCATAAAACTTTAATTAAACTTGGAAATACGATTTAAAAAATGGCGCGGATTTACTCTCTGTACTAGCACCAAAAATAGATATACGGAACGAAGATATATTCCAAAAATGACGTAAATTGATAAAGTAGTTTTTTAACTACAAAAAAAGAAGATTAAGAATTTTAGCGATTTTAATAATGTATCTTCTCTCTTCTCTCTCTATATATATAAAAGCCAAACGTCTGTGTGTATGTATGTATGTTTGTTTGTAACGCTAAAACTTTTGAAAGACGGAACCAAACTTGACAAATTTGGTATCATATCGAAGCCCCATCACCCGGATGACAAATATCGAAATTTCACGTCAAACGGACCACTAGAAGTTGGTCAACTGATCAGTTATCTTCGAGGGGGGCCCAAAAAAACCTGTCATTATCTTCTATATATATAAAAGACAAATGTTTGTTTGTAACGCTAAAACTTGAGATGAAAGATTCCTCTCCCCTAAGAATAAAACATATGTTCAATATCTGCTTTTGTTTTTTCATTGTTTATACGGTCCCGAGCAACGCCGGGTAGCCCTGCTAGTCTATTATAAGTCTGATTTTGATCTCGATAGTTCGAATTGAGTTGTCCCCCTTTATCATGGCTGATTAGTGATTAAATCACTGTCTACTGGCTCGCTTATTCTTAAAATTTGATTTTCTTATTAAAAAAAAGTGATTTTTGGAATATGACATCTTTGCTTCGTTGCTAGTATACGTATTAATTTTTTTATTGTTACGTGTAATTCTAAGTAAGCTCGAAATAGTCGAGGCTAACCCCCATAAAATTGAAAAAAAAAGAAAAGAAATTTAATTATTTTCATTTTAGTGGAGTTCCAACTGCACAAAAAAAAAACTAATTAACCCTTCCCATGCTAAGAATGGCTTTCCAAATTTGCTTAGGAATGTTAAAATGTAGAAATGCCAAAAGTCTGCTCTGAATATTTATAAAATGAAAACCGGTGGGTTTTTGTTTTGTTTTGTTTTTGTATTTTTTTTAGTTTTGAAAATTTGAAACGTTTATGATTTAAATATTTGCTGATTTTACAAATTTTTCTTTTCTACCAAACTGGATATATTTTTCGTGTTTTTATTCAATATAATATGTTTATTCAGCTCGACAACCATACAGTGCTTACCGATGTATTGGAAAATTAAAGATGGCGTCTCACTCCCTCTTTAACACGGTAAGTTTGGGAAAAGGTGTTATAAATAAAAAACTAGACAACATACTATTAAAAACCCGCCGAATATATGTCAACCTATGTCACGGTAACATATATTGAGCGAGTTTTAACAGTATTTTATCCAGTTTTTATTTATAATACCGTTTCCTAAACTTACCGTGTTAAAGAGAGTCAGACGCCATCTTGAATTTTCCAATACATCGGTAAACACTGTATGGTTTTCGAGCTGAATAAACATGTTATATTGAATAAAAACACGAAAAATATATCCAGTTTGGTAGAAAAGTAACTTATCTTGCCTTTGGTAACATTTATTTGTTATATATTTGTTTTTTGATAACTTTTTCGAATCTATGTGTACAGTAATACAAACCCGAAATAGTAATTTACCGAGATTTCAACATCTAAAATTGAACTTTGATTCTAAATTGTAATCCATCAAGAACATTTTCTTATCAACAATAATTTACTATTTTAAAGTTAGTGCCGAGTATATTTTAACTTGGTTTTTGTTTTTAAATTTGTTAAATTCATTAAAAAAGTTTTGGATATAAAAAGAATGTTTTTTGTCAAAAAAGTTTATTACGTATGTATTTAGTGTTTAATAACAATTAAAAAAGAAAGAAAACTGTAAAGCTTGAAAAGGGTAACATGGCCGCCAGCAATGAAAACCTTGAACTAAAGCTAGATTCTGCACAAAATCAACAGAGATTAGATCATTCCTGTAATGTATCCCTGTTGATTTTGTGGTGAGAGTTTAGTTCTGTGCAGTTCTAGGAGGTCCACTCTCCCAGGTTTTGCCTTCTCTCTATGAGAAGGGATTAGTTTATTGCTTATCACCTGAGGCGTCCTCATCAGGGAATTCTGACGGGGTTGCCCAGGCACGTTTTGCAGGTCAGATTGTCTCTCCTTGGGGACGTTGACTTCTTAATCACATTTTCTGATTCTGGTGTCTAAGTTCTTGCAGTTGGAGAAAAACTAAATATTATGAGTATTTAATTTCAATACAATAAATACAATTTAATGCTATTAAGTTTTATGCAAAATGTGGGCAAAAAATCGGGCAAAAAATCAGGCAAAATAGGGAAGACATTTCAACTGTCCCTTGAAACTATTTATTTATTTATTTTTTACATGGAGTTCACCACTTATCAAGGCCCAATGGCCACTCGGGGATAAGGGTTATTATGTGTACGGTACTCAATGGGACAGTGTAGCAATAGTATTGGAGAATTGATAAGGTGTCATTACTTGGGGGGGGGGGTCATCAGGAATTTGTTTGTGTTGGACTTGAAGACATCCAGGTTGAAGTCGGGAGGGAAACAGGCAAGCGGAACAGAGTTCCACAGGCGTGCAGTTCTAAGAAAGAAGCTTTGTTCATGAAATCTATGTTTTGATTTAGGCACAGATAAGAAGTGGGGAAAATTATTGACCGTGGTTTCAGCTAGTCGGGTGTTTTTTGAAAAAGATTAGCGAGGGGGGACCAGAGAATGGAGCTCAGACGAGCACTTGCCATGAAAATAACGATAGAACAAAGACAGGCTCATTAGGTCTCTTCTGTGGGAAAGAGGTTGCAGGGAAGAGAAAAGGGCATCCCCCACAAAGCCACGAAGTCTATTTTGTACTCTGTCAAGGCAGGATAGGCTGTTTTTAGCAGCTCCTGCCCAGATGTGGCAGCAGTACTCCATCTTTGGACATACTTGGCTCTTATATAGATAGAGAATTGCATCATTAGTGAGATATCTTCTGGAGTGGTAAAAGGATCCCACCATTTTCCCAGCGACCTTGACAATAGACTTGATGTATGTGTTCTATTTAAGATCAGGAGTAAAGATCAAACCCAGAAGCTTATCAAAACATGGGGCCTCCCCTAGACGAGAGCCATCCATTTCAATCGATGCCAGATGGAGATCAGAGCGTTTATTATGTAGAGATAGGAGCTTGGTCTTAGATGCTTTAAAGGTAACCAGCCACCTCTTTCCCCACTGTACCATGCGCTCAAGATCAGAGGAGGGAGAATCAGAGAGAACATCATCATTTACGGCCTTTGATGTGTTGCCATAGATAGTCGTGTCATCAGCATAGATGTCAATGAAAGATTTTAGTATGTGTTTTGGGAGATCACTGATGTAGATCAGGAAGAGAATTGGGCCCAGTATGGACCCCCTGAGGGACACCAGCATTAATACTGTGGGCCTCTGATTTCTGCCCATCAACCACTACTCTTATGAGCCTATCAGAGAGAAATGATTTAATGATCGAGAAAACATTTCCAGTTATACCGTAGCTGGAAATCTTGTGTAGTAGGCCTTTATGCCAAACCTTATCGAAGGCCTTTGATATGCCTAGAAATGAAGCCTTTGTCGAGAGATTCGCTAATCCTATGAGATATAACCGTTAGCACATCTGCTGTAGATCTAGCAGAACGGAAACCATATTGCGTGTCGCTAAGAAGGTTATTTCTGCTGAGGTGATTGACTACTTCTCTATTTATTGTGGATTCCAGCAACTTACGCATGACACACAGGAGACTTATTGGTCTGTACTGAGAAGGGGATGACTTATCACCTGAATTCTTAAATACAGGGCATATTGATGAGGTTTTCCAGGGTGTTGGGAAGCACTTCTCCTTAAGGCAACGCTTAAACAGTTTGGTAAGTATGGGGGCAAGTTCTGGTTGTAATCTTTTTAACACTATAATTGGAATACCGTCAGGACCAGTTGCTTTACTGGAGTCAAGGTTCTTGATTAGTTTGGCGCCCTCACACACAGATATTTGTATGTTGCATAGCGTGTTGTCTGTTATAGGAGGGAATACGGGGAGTTGATGGCCTTCGTCGCACAGGGTAGAATTTGCCGCAAAGTTTTTGGCAAATAGTTTGGCCTTGTCGGATGCTGTCGAGATGACCTCTGGTCCATTGATGATGGTTGGGATAGAACACACGTTTCTGTTCAGGATCCTATTTGTTATTTGCCAGAACTGGTGGGAACCAAGCCGCTGCTCAGCTACTTTGGATTTAACGGATTGAGCATATAGTTCTCTTGCATTCTTTATTACTCTTTTACAGTGCTTGCTGGCGGTCCTGAAAGCAGCTTTAGTTTCAGTGCATCTATTACGTTGGTAGCTACGGAAAAAGTGATTTCTGTGTGCGATGGCAGCAGCACATTCAGGGGAGAACCATAGCTGGCTGTTAGGTTTTTGGTAGAATTTTTTGGATGGTATGAATTGGTCTCTGCGTACAAGTAACCATTCAATCAGGTCTGATACTATAGAGGACACATCCTTTTTAAACATGGAATGCAGAGGTAGGTCAGATATGAATGTACGGAAGCTATCCCAGTCCGCCATAAAGTATCGGTATACAGTATGGTGGACAGGTACGTCTGTAGATTTATTATATTTCATTTTTATCTTAACTGATACGACGCAGTGGTCGGAGGATCCCGGAGGAGATAGAACGGAACATGAGCATAGCTCAGGGGAAGTGGATAGAAAAAGGTCTAGAAGGCTTGCGTACTGACCGGTAGTATCGGGCACACGGGTGGGCTCGCAAATAATCTGAGTGAGGTCATAGGCAATGGCAAAATCATGACAGAAATTCCCCTCATCATCAGTCTTATTTGAGTGGGTCAGCCATTCCACATTATGGACATTGAAGTCACCGCAAATGTGAATGTTAGCCGAGGGATGAGCAGACAGGATGTGGTGAATTTTCTCTGATATACTCTTAAAGACAGTAACTCCGCTGTTCTGGGGGTGATAGAGGGCAAATATAAATGCGGTGGTGTAAGCAAGTGCAACCCGGAAGCACATATAAGGTAGATTAGGGTTTTCTCTGGAGATATCCATGCCACATGGGAAGCCATCTTTAATGTAGGCACATATTCCATGCCCGTGGCGATCTTGGGGGTCAGATTTAGATGTTAATTCTCACCCACTGCAGGAACTTAGACACCAGGGTCAGAAAGTGGGATAAGGAAGTCAGCGCCCCCGAGGAGGGACACTCTAACCTGTAAAAAGTGCCTGGGCAGCCCCCCCCCCCGTCGGCATTCTCTGGTGAGGGCGCCTCAGGCGATTAGCAATAAACTAACCCCTTCTCAAAGAGAGAAGACAAAGCCTGGGAGGGTGGACCTCCTAGAACTGTATAGATCTAAATACCCACTACAAAATCAACAGGGATTGGAATATTACAGGAATGGCCTAATTACTGTTGATTTTGGAGACCCAGGATAAAAATCCCTCACATTAAATAAACAAAATGAACATAAAATTTAGAGATATAAACACAAATATAACTGAACGGCAAAATCCACATTGCACTCTGTTTATTAATTTACCTGTCACTTGCCACAAGGGCTGGTTGTTATACGGGATCGAATGTGGACATTTTTTTTGAATACTGCAAAGCTGCTGTGCTGGATCAGATCCCCTTGTAATTGAAACTCTTCCCTCAACTATTCTACATCTACTAACCCAAGAATGCATGAGAGTTCTTGGGTTAGTCAGTGTGGAGCAGTTGGGAGGAGGGGAAAGCGCCTAACAGTAATAAAAACACAGTTTTGTTGCTCTTGTTTGAGAGAAAAAAAAAACAAGTTGAGCAATTTAATTGGGTTGAAGTATTAGTTAGGTGACTAAAATTTACTTTGTGCTTTTGTTCCTTAGAGGATATCGAATTCTCGCTTTCTTTCTCTCTCTCTCAAACTGATTGTCTGAGGTAGCGCTCAAGAGCCAGTTTTTTTTATTGAGAACTTTTACTTGGGTTGATTACTCTGATTGGCTAACCAATCACGGACATACATTTTCTGCTACTTTATAATTGGTCAGTCAATGAAGGTCTTCATTTCACCTATGTAGAAGGATATTTGTGTTCAGCAACAAAATGTAGGCTTGATCTTAATCTGGAAATAGTATGCTTTACTACTTGTTCATATATATAAGAATATCCTCAGATATGACAGGTAGACTTCGTAATGAATCATGAACAAAGTTTTGTAAATGGTTAAATATTTGCAATTCATGATTGAAATCGTTTATTCCGAAATTATTGTTAGATAATTCAGCTTTCGAATCGAGTATGACAAGTGCACCTCTGTGACCTTTTTTTAACGTGAATTTCCTACCATGAGCAGATACAGCATAATCATGCTTGGCACACCAGTTCCCATCAGATCACTGAAGTTAAGCAACAATGAGCCTGGCCAGTACCAGATGGGTGAATATTTGAAACTTCCAGGTGCTGTATGTGCTCTTCGATTATTTCAGTATTGTTTCCAGTCATCCTGGACTTCTCCTTGCCACTGGATTCTAGCAGTGCTAATTCAGGAGAGGTGGGGTTGTGTTTGTGCAACCCTTGCCTCACAATTGCACGTGCAGCTGCCCATACAGGGGTATCCTTTATCTTTCATGATTGAACGGAGGCATCGAGCCAAACAAAATTATAAACTCTTAAGCCAGAAGTGCCTTCTTAAAGTAAACAGCAAATGTCTCCAAGGGAGATAACTCAAGCTTTCTTTTAAAAGAAGGAAGTAGGGATGATCATGTAAATGTGGTGGCAGGGCTATGGATAAGTTTTGCTGCTGTATTCCATTAATTAGCTTTAAAATGGACTGAGTAGATACGCTTGTTACGTGTGTACCATATTACATGGGTGTCTCTTTTGTGTTATTATATACAATCTTTATGCAAGCGTTAAAAAATAATTACTTCATACAAATCATTATTTTGTCTTTTTTTGACTAGCTTGATTCTATTGTTGACAATGAATCAGGGACTCATAGAAGAAATCGCTTGAAACTAATACTAGTACTAGCAGATATTCAGCTCCCAGGTCAACTCTTTCTGATTGCTTGAAGTCCAGTTCTGGTAACCAATCAAGATTGAGTATTTTGATAGAATTGATCAATCAGCATTAAATATTTCACAGAGATCAAATATTTTATAGAGATTGTTTCTCTACTGTTGTTGATGATGATGATGATGATGATGATGAGCATCATTCATTTGTTTCTTATGAATCATATGATTCTGGTGTTGGCATTCGTTTTCTCTGATATCTTTCTAGTTAGAATTCTTTCTAGAAAGATATCTGGTATTTACAGAAAGGACCATGTGAAAGTTGTTAACATCTCTAAGTGTTTTTTTTTTTTTTTTTTTTTTTTTTTTTTGGAATGGACTGGATTTGAACTTTGCACACTCAGATTGTCAGTCTGTATCGTTAACCACTTAGCCACCATCACTTCCCTGTTGTTGTTGTTGTTGAACATCATTCATGATGATGATTTTGTTGCCGTTCATCTCCATGATATTTTTCTATTAAGAATTTGGTAAAACTTGTGGAGAACGCTGTTTTACAGTTGTTTTAAAAATGTAACAGAAATTTAAATTTTCATTCTGTTTTAATCTTTCATTTCATTTTTTTTTATTTTTTAAATTGTGCATGCGGCAAAAATTATATTTTAAAAAAATGGATAGCACAACCATCGATATGTGCACAATTTGCAAATATAAGAATTTTTCTGCAAAAGTAAACTTTTGAGAACAAGAAGATTTAAGTAGTAGGTTTCGGGTATGCTGACAAGGTTGGGAGTGTCTATTCCAAAAGCCGTTTTTAACATAGGGAGGTTGGGTGGGGGGTTCATTTGTTGTAAGCATACCCGCAAACCTATAAACATTGACATTTCCAATGTAAACGGTAAGTTGGACTTGGGCGAAAAATAAAAATACCAAAAAAGGTATAGCAAATTTACTTTTTGTGTTTAAAAATTAAATTATTTTTGTTTTTGCTAATAAAATTTTATTTTCATAAAAAAATCTTTCCTTTTTATTTCATATATATATAACGTACGATTGTTGAATTTTATTCTTTCAATTTTTTTTTTGGGGGGGGGCATGTGCAATTTTACAAAAGATTAAAATGGAACAAAATTTAAATTTCCATTCCATTTTTAAAACAACTGTAAAACAGTGTTCTCCGCAAGTTTTACTAAATTCTTTTTTGGAGAAAAATATTGGGTACTTATGTAACATAGCGTAGGTGTGCATATGCAAATGCATGAAAAATGATGTCACCTGTAGGTGAAAATAAAGGAAGCTTATGTTAGCGGTATGGATAACGTTGGAGAAGTCATACATGGTAGACTGTTAGGTGGAGGAAATTTGAAGGTTATTTAAGAAAATGAAAAAGCAAAAACTCCCACAATAAAAAAAAAAAAACGCAACAAACGAATCTGAGTATACAATGAACAGTATAACATATCTACCATTAAGACTGTCTATAGCAATAAACTGACTTTATTGCTAAAATAAAAGTATCCCGTTTCAGTTTGATGAATTTAAACACACAGTACAAGCAAACATCAAAGACTATCCAATGTATTTTGATTTGCATGGCTTTGTAACATATTGTTGACATTTAAAACCTTTGGACAACAAAGCTGAGGCATTTCGGCATTACTCAGTGAAATGTCTGAAAAAAAACTGCATTCTCATTATTGAAACAGTTAACTGAGTTTTTTTTTTTCTCCCCTTTCAATGTATTAAAACTTTGTATTTAAATATTTAAAAAAATAGGTTGGAATTCCTTTTCTTTTTTTTTTTTTTTCTTTTTTTTTTTTTAAAGAAAAAAAGAAAAGAATTTTATTTGTTCATGTTTTTGTGAACTTTTTTTTTTTATTTTACCTTATTGCAGGTTCTAAATTCTTGTGAAGAATTTTTTGCTCAGTATATGAAGGAGCATAACATAACGCAGACACGTATATGCAAATACATGTGAAATGACATCACCTGTAGGGAAAAATAAAGACTTTAAAAAGGAAGATCATGTTAGAGGCGTGGGTGATGTTCAAGAAGTCATGCGTGGTGGGAGAATGAAAAAATAAATGCCTTTGTACAACAAAAACATCAAGTTGAAGTTCTTTTCTATTCGTCTTTTTTTCATTACATTTTCACACCAAACAAGGCACATTGCAACTTTGGTGTAGGGGGCTACTATCAGGGACATGAGCTACTTAAATAGTTGGGCAGCAAGATGTCGGTTCACAACATTACACTGGAACTTATGCATGTCAGTACAGTTGGGGAAGCAGGGAGCTGGAATGGAAGTCCAAAGTCTAGCGGTTCTGGGGAAGAAACTACTGGAGTAGAAAGCTCTCTTACATCTAGGGATCTCTGTGTAGGGGTGAAATTTAGCTGCTTGTCGGGTTTGTCGAGGGTATTTACGTCGTGGAGGCACAAGTGCTTGCAGTTCGTCAGAGTATTCACCATTGCGACTGAGGCTACACAACATGTTGGGTTTACATGCGTAAACATGGTGTGTCATGTTACTTACAGGAGGGATGATGTGAAGGGTTCTAACATCCCTAAATGAAAGTGTTCCTGTGGAATGAACTGGATTCGAACTTTGCACATTCAAGCTGCCAGTTCACATCATTAACCACTGAACCATCGTTACCTCGCTGTTGTTTCCACACCAACAATAAATTTGCCAAAGTAAAAGTCTTTGTCATAATAGAATCTGTTTGATTTTATGGCATATCAACTTTTTTTTTCTATATGTAACATAATATCCATTGGAAACTATTCATTGTCCAGAATTTTCTATTTTCTAATGGATACACCTCCTCCTCAAGCTTTGATCAAAATTTAATGAAACTTGGAGGAGGCGTGGTCTCATACCTTTCCCAATGGTATTAAAATTTACAAAATGATGAATACAGTCAATCCAACTGGATTTCAACTTTCCTCAAACAATTACATAGTCTGCCACCATATGTATTAGGCTACTCACCCCCACCCCTTCATAAAGGGAATTTAAGTAGGAGGTACAACGAATGTGGAGAGAGTCCAAAGTGTTTATGCGGTAATTCCATTATAGCCATTCACCCCTTATCAATAAGAAAAGGTGATTGACGCTACAGCTATCAACAAATATTGATTGCAACAAAAATAGTGTATTACCAAACAGGTTTAAACAAGTCGTAACAACACACAATTATGTACATTTGAGAAGGCAGTCTGTACAAAGTGACATTTCTAACTCTTGTGGATGGTAAGGGGGGGATACACTTGAAAAACACGTCAGAAGTCATTTTGATTCTTCTGCTTCTCCAGGTTGAGATATAGGTTAATTAAATTAATGAGTCTTGAAATATAGTTTTGGAAATTTAAGAACGCATAAAAGGAGAGTAGACAGTGGAATTTGGGTTTACTTTCGTCAGCCTCGTAATTCCCTTGTTTTGTCATGTTGACCTCGCATTCCATGAGCAATGTTTGTGACAAAGGAGGAAGAATTGCTGTTTTCAAGGTTACAATCTATCAATCTAACACTTATCATTGGCTAGTTTTTGATTTTGAATAGTATATATATATTTAGTTCCTTGCAGCAAGTAGCTTCATGCCTTAGTGATTTCCATAAAAAAAAAAAAAAATTAATATTTCCAATTTTTGCAGAAGTGTTTCCCAGTTTGGCCATTTTAAGGCAAAATTTAATGAATTTGATTTCTGCAAATTTGTATGAATTATTTTTTTTTTTTAAATTTGAAAATCGGAAATGTGTGTCATAATTAATGTTGGGATGATTAATCAGAAAATTGGAACTTTTTGAGGTATCAGAATTGGAAAAATTAGCTTTAGGTCTTGAGGGATATATATATATATATATATATATATATATATATATATAATGTTTTGATCTCACTATATATTAAATTTAATATAATAAACGACAAAGAATTGTATATATAATAATAAATACGTAATCTGCATGAATTAAGATATCATCCGGGCGGCCAGCTAGTCTAATATATAAAAGGCTATATGTATTTCTGTCTCCATATTTTCAAACTCTATCTCCACTGAAACTAAAAGTTGCAGAGCGGCACTAGGGGCCTCAAATGATTAGATGTTTTTCGGATCGTTCTTTTATAGGTCTTTAACCGGTTAAAATAGATTTTAAGGGGTCAAAATTGAAAATATCGTTATATATTTTGTACATTAATCTTAGTTTATTTTTATCAGTTCATATGCATGTCACATTGGTACAGTGGTAACGTCACTTGCTTTGAATGCTATAGTTTTACTTTCAGTTTCGATTCTAGTTGATGACACCCAAAAATACTTTTTATTTTACTTTTGAAATCTTGACTCTATAATAATAATAATAATAATATATACGAAATCTGAACAAATTAATATATCATATTTAAGTGTATTTTACGATTGGGTACCCCCCCCCCTGCCACTAGTAGTTGACTTAAAGAAAAATGGGGAGGAAAATAATAATAAAATAACCCTTCCTGGAACCTGTGATTAAAAATTAGTACAAATCCAATTTTATACAGTATGCAGTGTTTGCATCAGACAAGAATGTAAAAAAAAAAAAAGTTTTTTAACTAAAAGTTACACAAAACTTTGACATTTTTGGATAGGGTCTTTTTGAATTTTCTCTCCTTCAAGAGTTCTTTAAAAATGAAAAAAAAAAAAAAAAAAACGCAAGTGACCATTTTTTAAAAAATTTTTTTGAAATCTGTGTTTTAACACTGAAACATTAAAAATTTATTTCTTTGTATGGCATAAAGGTTTACTTCACAAAATCTCCAGTTACTGTATAGCTGGAAATGTCTTCTACATTTTTAAATTATTTCTCCCTGAATAGATTCATAAGAGTAGTGGTTGATTGGCAGAAATCAGAAGCTCACAGTATTAATGCTGGAGTCCCTCAGGGGTCCATCCTGGGTCCAATTCTCTTCCTGATCTACATTAATGATCTTCCAAATCACATCCTTACATCATTTGTAGACATTTATGCTGATGACACTGCTATCTATGATAGCACATCTAAGACCGTAAACGACCAAGTTCTCTCCGATTCTCTCTCCTCTGATCTTGAGCAAGTGGTACAATAGGTGGTTTGTTACTTTTAATGCATCTAAAACCAAGCTTTTCTTTTTACATCATCAACGCTCTGATCCCCATCTGGCATCAAGTGAAATGAATGGCTCTTGTCTTGGGGAGGCCTCATGTTCTGACAAGCTTCTGGGCTTGACCTTTACTCCTGATCTGAAATGGAACACATACATTAAATCCGTTGCCAAGGCCGCTAGAAAAATGGTGGAATCCTTCTATTGATCCAGTAGATATCTCACTGGTGATGCAATTCTCTATCTATATAAGAGCTAGGTACGTCCAAGGATGGAGTACTGTTGCCACATCTGGGCAGGGGCTGGTAGAAAGGACTTGCCTTGATAGTTCAAAATAGACTTCGTAGGAGATGTCCTTTTCTCTTCCCTGCAACCTCTTTTTCACAGAAGAAATGTTGTGAGTCTGTCTCTGCTTTATCGTTATTTTCATGGCAAGTGCTCGACTGAGCTCCAATCTATGGTCCTCCCTCGCCAAACTTTCACAAGAAACACCCGTCTAGCAGAAAACCCTATCAATAATTTCCCCCACTCTTTATCTGTGCCTTAACCTAAACGTAGATTCCATGAACAAAGCTTCTTTCTTAGAATTGCACACCTATGGAATTGTCTTCTGTTTTTCTGCTTTCCAGCTGACTACAATATGGTTGTCTTCAAGTCTAACGTAAACAAGTTTTTGATGAGCCGTTCCATATAAGTTAACAAATTTATCGAATTTCCATTACTAATGATTACTTTATTGTCCAATTGTCTACTGTACACTCTTTAACCCTTATCTTCGAGTGGCCTCTTGGCCTTGATAAGTGGTGATGCCTTTGTAAAAAAAAAAAAAAAAAAAAAAAAAAAAGTGTATTTAACAAAGTTGACTAGTTGGAACAAGTTCAAACACAAAGGAGCCGACAGTCATTTTTTATTGTGACATTTATTTTATTCATCTTAACTACTTGGTTATCCAAAAATTGAATGTTTAAAGTGTAGGAAATAATTACAAATGATGTTATGGGTTGGGTCAGGAGAATAATGGTTCTTCCTGTTCGCACTAATCTGATCATAAAACTGACACTTTCTTTGAGAAAGTCAGTTTGCTTCTTTTTTTTTTTTTTTTTTTTTTTAAATTGTTTTTCCACTCCGAACAAGATACAGTGACACTAAGTCATAAGGGGCTACTATTTGGGGCCAGATTTCCCGGGATACGATGTAGGGAGTTGAGTAGCAAGATGTCTGTTCACATTAAACTTGAACTTCTGCATGTCAGTACAGTGAGGGAAGCAGGAGCCTGAGAGGGAATTCCAAAGTCTAGTTCAAGTATAGAAGCTATTTGAGTAGAAAGTTTTATGGCATCTAGGGATTTTTTCAGTGTAGAAGTGGGATTTTGCTGCCTGTCGGATTTATAGGGGATATTTATGTCAAGGGGGTACAAGTGCTACAACTTCATGAGAGCAGAAGGGAAAACTTGTAAAACAAGCACAGGGATGCCACATTTCAGTGATAGGACAGCAGTTGGAGTTTGGTTACTAGTGCAGGAACTATTAAGTTGGCGATTCTTTTCTGAACCCCATCGAGAAACTAGTAGCAGATGCACCATCCCAAATGTAAAAACAATACTCCATGCAGAGCTGAATAGTGGCTTTAAAACCAACTTTAATAAAACAAAATTAATACAAAATATATCTACGGGGAAATCGGTGCTTATTCAAAATTACAATTATTAAAAAAAAAAAATACAAAAAAAATCTTTGATGTATGTACTCGTCATGGAACGAAATCATATTCCAAAAAGCACATAAATTGATCAAGTAGTTTTTTGTTTTTTTTAATTAGGAAAATCAAATTTTATGAGGAAGTAAGGAGGTTGGGAGCAGCCATATTGTTTTAAATTTTTGTCAAAATTCAAGGGAAAAAATTCAATTTGACTACCGAGATTTTGTTTATATTCAAAATAATTAAAAGGTTTTAATTGTTAAAAATCGTAATATTTCATTTTCCTAACTCGTTTTGTGACGAGCACATACACAGTAAAGATTTGTTTTTGTATTTTATTTTTCTTGTTTTTGTTTTTTTATTTTTTAATCAAGTGTTATTCTAAATAAGCACTGAGTTATCTTTACAAATAAATGCTTTATTTTGAAAAATGTGAGTACAGTAAAATTATGGTTAATAATAAAAAATGGACGAAGCTATCTTTTATACAATCAGGTCGTAACATTGTTTCTGAATAGTGGGGTACTATTAAATAAAGATTTTGATGTATGAGGTTCAAACAACAAATATGTTGTCTGAAATCCACACACAGTAGTGTGTGTAGTGGTAAAGGCCTGTGTACTACCATCCGTACTTTTTGGAACAACTGCTGATCTCAGTTGATGCAATTGAATGCCATGAACAGAGCAGACAGGCCTTGGGTTTTATATTGGAGTTTTCCTTTTCCTAGATGCATGTCTTAACGAAAACTGAGAATGCATCTCTCCCAGCGTTTTTTAAACACGCCCTGTTCAAATCCCCTCGTTGCTGGTTGACATTATGACAATCCCACTTACTTGATTTCATAACTATCTTAATTCATTTCGATCTAAGAGTTATTTCCTGGTGGCCAAGAGGAAGAGCGCTAGATTGCAAAGCCAAAGTTGACTTTGTTGACTGGGTTAAAGTCCTGAGACCAGTAATAATTATCATTTCCTGCACTGATGATTGCGTAAGCATGAAACCCTAATGTCTTTATATATATATATGTGTGAGTGTGTGTGTATGTGTGTAAATGACAAAAGTATATATTCCAAATTTCATGATGTTGACCATCCTATAATTTATTCCTTTAAATCCGTTGACACTTAACATAACATGCAGCCGAGATTGAACTCACTATACGAGTTTGTAGAGTAATTCAAATCTTGTCGGTAGTTGAATACTTGATGCTTCACCAGGGCTATCAAGGGTATCTTTTATCGTGACGCCATCACTAGATGGGTTGCCTACCACGGCTTAAGAGGAGCCCATCTATCCTCGAGTAAAGGATAGACTGCGCCAGTTCCCCAACCTGGTATTTTACCTCACGGTACATACAGCACCTCGCCTTCCCAAATGGTCATGCATCTGGTACTGGCCAGGCTCAACGTTGCTTAACTTCGGTGACCTCGTGAGAACCGGTGTGTCAACGTGATTGTGTTATAAACACTTACAATTCTTGACAGTAACTGTTTCATAGCACAAAATCATTCATTTAATTATTATATCAATCAATGAATCTATTTTGCTCTTAACTCATCAGAAGAAGTAGCGACTACCGATCCACCAAAAGAAAATAAAATGCATTTGGGCATAAATACAAAATCCGAAAATTGGAAGAGGAATTGAAATTACTTTATTTTTAGCTTACATTACGCCATTTTGAACATTTTGGAATATAGATTTTTGTCATTTATTTTATATGAGCATATACTCTGTAATCACATTGAGCTTCTTAAATTAAGGATTTGTATATATAAAAAGTGGAATAAAATTGAAAAAATTATATTTCCACAGAAATATAGGTATGGATACATATATATATAATGAAATAAGAATTATAGTTAAGTCTACCAAAATAATCCAAGATGGCAAAACTAAAGTATATTATAAATATTGAAGAGTTAATATTTATAAAGTAATCTCAACCAGATGTAAAAACTCGATAAAAACAAGTAGTTAATAAAACCTGTTAAAAAACATTTTGAAAAAGAGTTAAAAACATAACCCTTTTATTTATTTTTAAAAAGGAAGCACAAAATAAGTGGATAGTCCTTAATCCGTGGAGTTTCGAAGAAATATTTTCCTTCTCATCAGAGGGTAGGATTTAGAAAAATGCGGAATCGGATTAATGAAACTACAAGTAAGTCATAGATCTTACTTGGTAACAAATAGTGAAGCAGAGGGAATAGGGTGAAGAAAAAGGTGATTTCACGTGAATGGATAGTCTGGTGAAGGGTAAAATATCCAATAATGGTAAAATCCAAAAAAATTGATTAAATTTCCATTTCCACAAGTAAAATTGGAAGATGGTCTAAAGTAATTCAAAAGGCAGAAACCTGTGGAATAATTCACAAATGGGTACAAGGAAAAAGTGAATGAGTTCAAATAATATCATTAAAAGAAAGATAAGGTGTGCATAGAAAAAAGAAATCGAAGAATTTAAAACACGACTGTCAAGGCTGGGCTGATTTAAGAAAAATGAGTGAAGAAGAAGAAATTGAATGGTGATTGAGTTAATTTTAGAAAAGAACAGGCAATGTCAAAATGACGGATTAAGGACTATCCACTTATTTTGTGCTTCCTTTTTTTAAAATTAAATATGTTTTTAACTCTTTTTCAAAGTGTTTTTTAACATGTTTTATTAACTATTTCTTACATATATGTATGTTTCGTAGGTGTTAATCCAATTAAGTTCTGGTGTTTATAAAAATAGTTGTATTATATAATTTTTCTTTTATTTATACAAACATTATTGGCTACATATGTGCATTCATGTTTTAGCTGTGATTTCTATCGAAATCTTGCATCATCAGGCCATTAAAATTAATGGCCTAATGACATGTGAGTTTGAAATAAATCACAGCTGAAACATGTATGCACGTATGTAGCCAATAAAATTCGTATAAATAAAGAAAATTGTACAATAATAAATATAAAATAAAAAAAATCAGACAAAATGGAAAATCAGTTTATTGAATAATGTATAAGCAAGGCAGCATGATGGTAGAAATAATGGTACAAAACAAATTAAAACTGAATCAAAATATATCAATTGATTCGTTCGACCATATTTATTTGGTAAAAATGAACTTTATTGAACAGAACTCAACATTTTATACAATAAAGCGTGTAAGCTAATCTGAGGAGAGAAAAAAAATTAAGATGTAAAATCAGAGGGAGGAGTAGGTGGATAGGAGATGATTTTATGTTTATTTACACTGCATGTTTTTATTTTCTTACCCCCTTTGCTTTGCAGTCGGAATAAAGAAAAAAAAAAACCTGTTGTGTTTGGGTTTTTATACTTTGCGCGAAATTTAGAAGTGATGCCTCTTCTGATGTGATTAGTTGAAAAAAAACTACTGATTTGAGCTTGTCTAATCGATTGTTGATACATAAAAACAACATTCGCTGCTGCTTTCAAGAACGGCAACAAAGTTATAGTTTTAAAAATTGAATTGCCAACTGATATTGTAACAATAAAATTTACTTTAAAAAAAAAATGATTCAAACGAAAACTGAAAGTAAAAAAGACTTCAAGTCACTTCTGGAGGGATTTTTATCTTCAAATTCTTTTTTCGTTCCGTATAATAAACTTCTATGCAATTTTTTTTTTTTTTTTTTAGAAAAGTCCATTAATCTCTGAAGAGTTGTTTAGTAGTCAATGTAAGACGTATTATTAAAAATTCAGACGTTCGTATTAAAAGAATAAAAACTAATGAGCGTGATGTAACTACGTCTTTTGGTTTTGCTTTCGGTTTCGATATCAAACTGGTAATGTAAAATTTTTTATCAAATCATGTAAAAAAAACAACGGTTTTATTAAAGTTTAAAGGTGATTTATTTAAAGCAAAATGTTGCCTACGCTATCAACAACAACAAAAAAAAAATAATAGGCGCTTCTACACTATCAGAACGAAATTTTGTAGTCAATAAATGGAGTTTTCAGGTAAAAACAAAAAACAATGGTTTCTACTGATATTTTTTGTCAATTCTAATAAATTATAATGGTAGTTTCCAAATTATGCAGTCGAAATTACCTGAATATTACTGAATTATTAAAAAAAAAAAAACCTTAATTGTGTTAGCAGATGAAAAAATTGCGGCCATCTTGTTTTATAAAATAACGAAATGGAAAATAAGCTCCCTTTTAAACTCTCCTGTGTCTTACATAAGCAAATGCGATCGTTTTCTTCAAATTTTATTTATTTTAATAAATAATTTTCTACCTTATCGATTTTTGTAATTTTTGGATATAAAAATACGAGGAATACGTAGATATTGTTTTCATGTAAAATTCAGTTTTACGATTTCCGAAATTTCGTTCTGAGCAGTATCAGAATTTTTGTAGGAATTTTTGACACCCCTAACACGAAACTGCGAATACAATATAAAAATCTCGTAATTTCTCTGTTAAAAGTGGGTTATTTATTTTCTTTATGGATTATACTTCCAAAATAAACTATTACAGTTGTTTTAAAAGTAATAAAAATATTTTTATTTTTTTTTTAAACAGTAATGAATTTTCCGAACTCAATATTTTTCAATTTTTAAACTCAATATTTTTAAATTTTTAAATTTTAAAAATCTATCAAAATTTTTCTATTGATTCTATTTTTACGATATTTTCAGGGTCAATGTGAAATTTTATGTTCTTTCCAATAAACCGAATATAATATTTTAGACAAACGTTTTTTTTTTTTTTATTCACGGTTCCCCCCCCCCCCCAGTGTCTATTACAAAGAAAATACTTAATTTAGTCTCGGATAAGTACATAATTATTTACTCACAAATTGAAGAGAAAAGGTCAATACATAATATATTCAAATTTAAAAAAAAACGGACATCGTGTTCTTGTAGAATTTTACCTGTAAAGTTTGAAGTTTAAAACCTTTTTTTAAACCACGTTATTTGTTTTTTCTTTTTTCTTTTTTTTTTTTTTTAATGGAACCTTGGTCCTTGCTCCTTTAATTGAAAAAAAAATTAGGGCTTGAATTACATTTTTCGAGGAGTTATAAGCTTGGAAAGACAGGGGGTCGAATAATTCACGCCTCCAATTTTGTAAATGTCTAAAAATAATTAATTTCGACTCGGATAAGTACATAATTATTTACTCACAAATTGAAGAGAAAAGGTCAATACATAATATATTCAAATTTAAAAAAAAACGGACATCGTGTTCTCGTCGAATTTTACCTGTAAAGTCCGAAGTTTAAAACCTTTTTAAAAAAAAAAACACGTTTTTTTTTTTTTTTTTTTTTTTTTAATGAAATCTTGGTCCTTGCTCCTTTAATTGAAAAAAAAAATTAGGGCTTGAATTGCATTTTTCGAGGAGTTATAAGCTTGGAAAGATGGGGTGGAATTATTCGCTATTTTCACAAAAAATTCTGATACTGCTGCCAAGATAATATTTCAGACTTGAGAATGGAGTCTCATTTTAATATATAAATTTCACCTAAAAATGATCACTCAGTTCTTTACTACAAAACATAGGACAGAACGAGTAACTATTTTTTTCTTCTTGTATTTCTAAAAATGTCTACCATTTTCTTTTTAGAAGCACAAGTATATTTTCATATTGGTATTCCAGACTTGGGGGCAGTGTTGGTTGAGGTTAATGAAGACAGTTTTTCTCCAGCTGAAAAAATTACAAGAATTGGAGTGTGTGTGTGTGTGTGTGTGTGTGCGTGTGGAGGGGGGGGGTCTGCTAAAAATACGGTGAAGATGACCTTGTGGTCCAGAAGTGGGTGATCATTTTTACTTTAAATTTATATAGTAAAGTGAACCCCAACTTTAAGTCTAAAATACTTTATTAATTATTCTTTTTTTTTTTTGTATTTCCAGAGTGTTGTGTAATATTGAAAAAAAAAAAAAAATCCTGATTTTTTTTTTTTTTCCATTGACACCGTGGGCCCGTGGGGACAAGAAGTAACTTTTTTGCGGGTAAACAGGACAAATGATTTGAAAGTTACATTTAACAGTTGTTTTTCTAAAAGCCCCTATAAAAGAAACCATTTAGTTAAAAAAAAATAATAAAAATGACTCCAAACTTGTCCATATGAGTTGTGGTGGTGGTAGTGGTGGTGGTGGTAGTAGTAGTAGTAGTAGTAATAGTAGTTGTATCCGAAAATACCTTTTTACTACTTTGACTACTACTTACGCAATTCTACTATAGAAGTTGTAGTAGTTTTGTTTTTTTTTGTTTTTGTTTTTTCGTTGTGTGACCTCGGGTCTCTCATGATCCATCGGGGTAGATGAAGGAAGGGCCCGACCCTCCTCAAACAAACTCACCTATATATCGTCGTGATATTGGGGGAAAGGAAAACAAACATTGATACCATCCTTACCATACTTAGTGATTACTTGATCGTGGGAACCTTTTTGCAGAAGTTTAGAAAAAAAAAAATAATAACGAAACATGGGGACAGCTACGACGACTTGCCTCTCCTCGTGGTTACGGTAAATAATCTGTTTATATCTACCATTTATGTCTTGTGTATCGTCGACATGTACGTGTCTTTGAAATTATTCTCTTTTTAGAAAGTCAAACAATTTATTTCTTTATAATCTTAAACGAAGATATATATTTGTTTTTTGTTAATATAAATTGTTAATTGTAAATTTATTTGACTAAGGGGGGTAGCTTGATTATTATTTATCTTATTTTTATTTTTCTGAAGTCTAAGAAGGGGGGGACAAACAAACAAACAAACAAACAAATAAAAACGCGAAACTGAAATCGCCCCCACCCCCTTTCATACTGTCTCATTAGAACAAAGAATTATGAATTAACTTTTTTTTTTCTTTTTCGTGTGTGTACTTGTTAAAAAAAATTTTTAATTAATTTTTTTTTTTTAAATATATTTAAGATTTTTTTAGAAAAAATAAATACTGTTCTTATTTTCTGTTTATTTCCCAAACTTTCTATTTTTCCAACTTTGGAATGGAAATGGATTCATGTCTGCGATTTCCTCTCCGCTGATTCGTTACTTTCGCAATGGAACCTATTTTTTTTTTTTTTTTTTTTTTTTTTTTTTGCGGCGATAGCTTTTTCTTTCAAAGTTTGCATACAACTTAGCACCATCACGAACTGCCATTATAAGCGATTTTGTTGTTTTTGTCAATTTCAAGCTGAACCAGAATTTTTACTTCAAGAATGAATACATAAAATGTTGTCCAATTCTTGTTTGGTAACAAGACAAATGTCTTTTAGTCGAAAATTGTCTGCCTTTACCGACCACAAATCTGAAATCTGTTTTGTTCTTGGAGTCTTTTGTGTAGCCCCCCCCCTCCACCAATTCTCTGTACATTTTTGGAATAAATTAGATTGCGATCTTTTCTTTATCAAAAGAAAAAAATAATTTGCCCTCCCCTCTTGCGTTTAATAGTTTCGGACTTTTTGTAAATAAATGTATATAGCTTTTTTTTTTCCATGAATTTTGTTTCAATTTGGACTCTGATAATCTACAATTTTAAATTGAATAATTTTTAGATTTAAGCTGATTTAATAACTAAATTCATGAAATTGCGTGACAAACTTCTCTCGTATCTATTTCTCACCTTGCACATTATTTTTATTTACTTTTGATGAAATAAAAGAGCAATGCAATCAATATCGAAATGTAACAAATCGCGTTTTAAAAGTTTGATTAAAAAATTAACTTCTGAAATAAAATCTGCTATAATGCTTTGCTCGTTATTTTAATATTTTGTTTAAAGTTGCCTCCACCCCTCTTTAAACTTATTAATTCTAATTGGTTCAGGGATGGGGGTAATTCTATGAAAATACCCCCAAAAGTGAATTATTTAAAAATGAAAGGAATTTGCAAGCCTTTAAACTGTCGCATAGAAAGTCATTACAACTAGCCTAAAAATTTGGTGCTAATGCAGAAAATGATCCGTCCACGCTATTTTTTAATCGTATTTCCGCGTTTAATTAAAGTTTTTTTTTTTTTTTTATTCAATTGTACCTATTTACAATGTCTCCCCACGGGACAGAGTTAGACACCAGGGTCGTTTTTTAACGTGGAGAAAAGGTACAAAAATAAGAATTGTCTCAGTCGTGAAGGATTTCTCCTCCACTGAAAGAGAACAAGAAATGGAAGTGCCGCATCTGAAGAACAAATACTACACTTTGATCTTGGCCCAAAGGCCAAAACGTTATTATTTCAGCAGTACGAATCACTCTGCATGCATGCATGATTGCATGAGTACCAAAAATTCTTTGCAGATATTATCATAAACAATGAAAAGTTTGGAAGCTTTTTACATTAAATAATTTTATAAAGAGATTAAAACAAAATTAAATGACAAAATTGTAATTTTATGACAATCTTCCATAAATAATTTAGTTTAATAATTTAGTTTACTTCCATAAATAATTTAGAGCAAAGTTTAATAATTAAATTTAACTGTCAAAAACCCGATTAAAATATATTTTAGCTGGGTGGAGAAAGTACCCCCCACACACACTCACACAGTAACACACACAAAAAAAAAAAAAAAAAAGAAGAAACCTCTGCGGTTGATTTTGCTAAATTCCAATCCCAAATGCGTAAAAGTACCTGAAACAAATGATTATCAAACAAATGCATGCAATTCTTTTCAGCAAAGAATAAATATTCTTGATTTTATTTCGAGAAATTATAAGTATTGATTGCAGAAAAAGAATTCTTGGAACTTTTCCAATAGTTCCCCCCCCCCTCCAGTATTTTGAAATAGTTTAAACTGAACTACGCACTTTTAGAAAGAGAAAAGTCACAAATAGAAAAGGGAAACGAAGTAGCGGTTAATTTCGTGTGTGTGTGTGTGTGTGTGTGTGTGTGTGTGTGTGTGTTTCTTCTGTGCGTAGTTTGGTACTTGCGCAGTTTGCGGACCGTGTTGAAATATCTAGAAAGCAATTCTAAAACATGGGGACCGGGTCTTTTCACTAATCTATGCTTTCACCTAACAATTTAATAAACAAGATACTGTAAATAAAAAAAAAATATATATATATTTAACTTAAAAATCCATCTAAAAAATAGCCCGGTCCGTAAAATGCATATCCATAGCTTTCAAAAATACGTTGAATTCTTTTTATACAAACGTGGGTGCTTATTTATATTGAGATACATGTGAAATATGACGGTTCAAAATAAAATAGGAAAACTTGTGGATATTACCTATCAGTTGAAAGTACACGAAAATTGCGGAAAATTATCGAGTAGAATTTTAATTAAAAAAAAAGTTGGGTTTGTATTACTGTACACATAGATTCGAAAAAGTTGTCAAAAACAAATATATAACAAATAACTGTTATCAAAGGCAAGATAAGTTACTTTTCTACCAAACTGGATATATTTTTCGTGTTTTTATTCAATGTAACATTAACAATAACATATTTATTCAGCTCGAAAAACATACAGTGTTTACCGATGTATTGGAAAATTCAAGATGGCGTCTGATTCTCTCTTTAACACGATAAGTTTGGGAAAAGGTGTTATAAATAAAAACTATACAAAATACTATTAAAAACCCGGCGAATATATGTCAACCTATGTCACGGTAACATATATTGAGCGAGTTTTTAACAGTATTTTATCTGGGTTTTTATTTATAACATCTTTTCTCAAACTTACTGTGTTAAAGAGAGAATCAGACGCCATCTTGAATTTTCCAATACATCGGTAAACACTGTATGTTTTTCGAGCTGAATAAACATGTTACATTGAATAAAAACACGAAAAATATATCCAGTTTGGTAGAAAAGTAACTTATCTTGCTTTTGATAACATTTATTTGTTATATATTTGTTTTTTGACAACTTTTTCGAATCTATGTGTACAGTAATACAAACCCAAAAAGTTAATTATTATTTTTCGTTTCTAATATAAACACGTCACACGGTCTTGTCGTTCGGAGTTCGTGGACCCTGAATGCTAAATTAAAATTCTAATCGATAATTTTCCGGAGTTTTTGGTTACTAATATTTTCAACTGATTAGGATATCCATAAGTTTTCTTGTCATTTTTAAACGCTCAAACGTATAGTTCGATTATTTTATTATTTTCAGAAAGATAAAATGCTCTGGATTAAAAAAAATTTGGTCAATGTGCGCTAGATCATCAACTAAAGACTTACCTTTATTCGGGTTTGTTTTGAACGAATATCACATTTAAAATTACCGCCGAAGAGTAGTTTTTATGATATTATGATTTTATTATCCGTGTTGTTTTCACGGTAGCCATGTTTGTTTGTGCGCGCATACATTAAAAACAATAAGGGAATACATTGGATAATAAAGGTCTTAATATCATACAAACTACTTGGCGACAATGTTAAAATATGATATTTGTTCAAAACAGACCTAAGTACCCCTAAAAATCAGCTGTTGAAAGATGTCTTTAGTTGGTACTCTAGAGCGCTTATTGACCCAAAATTTCATATTAAAAAAAAAAAAGATCATGATATATTTGCGTTAAAGTTAATTTACTATTACATATTTAGGTTAAAAAAAAACAAAAAAAACTTTAAATTAGTACGATAATCGGTTTTTCCACTATGCCGACATGATCGATCGATTAAAAAAGGGAGTTTTCTCAATATATCAATTAACATATAAAGATCTTTCAAAATTCAATTAATCATGAATCCCTTTTGAAAATATTAGCAAAATTAGACATTTTTTTTTTTTTTTTTTTTTTTTTTTTTAGTAATTCCATATGCAATATTGGTTTTAACGCCAATATGTTCAGCATGTCATCATCTTTTCTATAAGGTTCACTCTCCCAGGCTTTGAATTTTCTCTTTGAGATGGTGTTAGTTTATTGTTAATCGCCCGAGGAATGCCGACAGGGCTGTCGGCTGTCCAAGCATTTTAAAAAAAAATTATTTATTTTTGTGTGCGCTGACTCTTCAATCCCACTTTCCGACCCTTTTGTCACATTTCCCACTGTGGGAGAGATAAGTATTCGTCCAACAAAACCATTTTCTTTCGTTGAGAACTTCCAATCCTTTTTGTTTACCCCGTTTTCTGACTGAACAGCTGAACCGTTCGACACGAAACTCTTAATGTCGTCTTCCGGCCATCCTTTCTTCAATTTACCTTTCTTTTTTTTTTTTTCTCTAAAGAAACTTCATCTTTTATTGCTGCATCTGTTGGCACTTAAATTTGCTCATTAAGAAGTTGATGTTCCTATTTACAATGCCTCCCCACGGGACAGAGTTAGACACCAGGGTCGTTTTTTAACATGGAGAAAAGGAACAAAAATAAAAATTGTCTCAGTCGTGAAGGATTTCTCCTCCACTGAAAGAGAACAAGAAATTGAAGTGGAGCATCTGAAGAACAGATGGTATTTATTTGCTCCCCCACCGAGCAAATTAGGCACAAGGCCGATTTTTAATGTGAGGAGTGAAGGGAGGGGGAAGGGGAAAAGGGGACCAGCTCCCGAGAGGTGGGAAATTGGAGCTGGTTAAAGGTCAGACATGTGGGGTTGCCCCCACATCTGGTCTTTGCTAGTCATAGCTTGCAGTATCTGCCGGAACAGATACTACACTTTGATCTTGTCCCGAAGGCCAAGATTGTTCTTTATTTTCATACCATTCGGAAATGCACTTACGACTTGTGGTGATTTCTAAATTTTACGTAGACGTTTAATATCGTATTTAGAATTCCACCACAAGACAGTTTTTGTACTTCAGAATAATACGAATATTATGAACTCTTATGCTGTAGTCGAAGACGAGATATTAATAAAGGAAAGGAATGAATCTTTTTGCAATTTAAGCCTATAATTTTATGGGCATTTTGCAGTCTAGACAACAAAACGATTACTTGATAAAAAAAAATGTCGCTGTGACATTTGTTGGGTTAGTTTCTGAGTATCTTGTTTAATTTTCGGTTTTTGAATGATTCACTGGTCAACAACAAATTTGAGGGTTTTTTTTTGTTTTTTTTTTTTGTTTTTTTAGCTGATTTAGGACAAGTCTGATGCACTGAATCCAAAAATCACATTGGTTTTACTCAATCCGGTCAAGTTTTTGAGTTATGGCCACATGTTGCTTTTTATGTTTTTGTTCACATGTATGCATGTGTGGAGCATTTCAGAAGATGGTGGGAGTAGAATGCCATTTTTTGATTGGAAATGATTATTTTAATGACAAGAAGTATTCAGGTCTGATAGTTTTGAGTGATTATGTCGAAAAGAGATGAGTTTGAAGTCATAAAACCTCAATCTTCCAAAAGTTGATACTCAGCATACATGAAGGACTGGTCTGTGTGAGAGGAATTGATGCCTTGCAAACAAAAAAATAAAAAAAGGAACGTCATCAATGACCCTCTGGTGGACAGAAGCAGAATACTTTTCCCACCCCTGCACATCAAACTCCGCTTAATCAAGCAGTTCAATAAGGCTCTGGACAAAGATGGTGACTGCTTGACTTACTTGTACCAGGCTTTTCTAGTATTGACCATGGAGAAGTTGAAAGCTGATGTTTTTTGACTATCGTCAGATCCTGCTGCTCATCAGAGTTTAGAAACGATGAAGTGTGGAAGACTTTTGTTCTGTTAGTAAAAAACTTTCATGCCAACAATAAGGCCAGAAACGATGCAGAACTTGTCAACAAGATGCTGACTGCTTTCAGAAACTTGGGCTGCATCATCAGTATCAAGATGCACTATTTTCACATATGGACCGATTTTCTGAGAACCAGGGGAAGAAATTTCATCAGGACCTGAAAGAGATGGAGACCAGGTATCAGGGTCGCTGTAATGCAGTCTTGATGCCTGATTACTGCTAGAATCTGATGAGCATTCCAGAAGTTCCATGAAACAGAATTTCAAGCCTGGAAGTTTGAACAATAGTGAAGCAACATGCAATTTATGTGTACTTGCATTTATTAAGGCGCATCGCGTTCAGTTTACAGTAATCAATGTTTCTATCAGGTAATCAATATATGTTGCTGGCAAAACATTTTTTCCTCATAACAACATATTTAGGATGATACCTGTTAAAAAAAAATTAGCTGATAATGCCACAAAAATGTAACCGATTTTATCACAAGATCTGATTTTTTTTTTTTTTTTTTTTTTTTTTTTTTTTTTTTTTGCAAATCAACTTAGCACAAAATCTGACCTGATGGAGAGAAACGGATGTCATTTCCTGATTCAGCAGTGCAACAATACCCTAAATCAGTTGTAGAAATCTAGACAACATTCAAAAAGTAAAATTTGCTGCCTAGTGTTATCGAAACCATCCGAATGACTCTCGTGTCAGCTATTTTCTCTTTGCTCTAACTTAAGACTCAACACTACTTATGTTTTAAATTGAATAAACGATGCAAAATAAGTTACAATATGTAAGACATATCCAGCTAGGTAGAAGAGTATCTTATCTTGTCTTTGACAACATTTATTTGTTATATATGACCTTTTTACGTTTTGTTGTCTCCAAAGCCGTCGGGCACATTAAAACTCTAGAGCGTTACCGAAGGACAGAATTAGCGTTATTCATAGTTGAAAAGGAAAATACTCTGAAATTTATCTGAAGTCCAATTATTCGTTCATTTCATTTTATTTTTATTAAAATCAAAAAAATTCGAAAATGGGCAGAAGACACTGAAATATTACAATTAAATACTGATGTAGTTTTTGAATCTAACAAAACCAACTTTTTGTTCAGAATCTTCCGGCTGTTTATAATGTTAACAGATAGAAGATGCTGAAAGATTCGAGTAGCAGGCATTAACTTTCAGTTTTTGGAGAATACGATTTCTGCAAAGAAGGAAAGTTTCCTCGTGATTAATTAATTTAAACATGAACACCGACCCCCGACCCTGCCTGCGCTAACTCTAAAAGAAAATCTGCAAATTATCCAAAATGAATAATGTTTGTGCAACTTTTGAAAATTGTTTGATACAACTTTTTTAAAAACATGTTTTATTTTTTTTGTTTCTCACTTAAATTTTTGTTGGACTAACTAAAATAATATTCGGGTTTCTTCTACTATTCCTGTAATTTAATAAGTGACAACCAGCCAATATTTGCCCTTTTTGTTTTTTCGAATTTCGCAAACGTTCCAAAGAGAGTCCCTAAAATATGTGTGGGCAATTTGGTCTGTCACTCTTGTTCAATGTTAACTTTGCTAACCTATCCCCCCTTTCACATAGACTGAATATCTTTCAAGGTCAGAAGAACAAACTTGAAAGAAAAGTCTATTAGTCTGCATTGTTTTGTTACCATTGAAGTTTGTGATTAGAAATGTTCACTTCCGGTCTTGCAAAGTAGTGTTTCATTGAGGACCAAGTTTCATATACTCTGCACCTCCCCTTTTGACGGCATTTTCTGTTTTTAGTGCTACTTAAAAATTAAATGGGTTCAAACACAAAGGACCTGATTTCCACTTACTGAACCACTTAATTTGTATGTTTTGTTTTTCTAATTAAAATAATTTTTATAAATTGTTTATAAATCTTACAGCTCATAGAAATGATTTAATTTCATTATAAACCTGAGGACTTTTAAATATAGAAAAAACAATTAGTTTAAAACTTTTAAATATAAAAAAACAATTAGTTTAAAACTTGCACATATCCTGATCATTATTTGTACGAACTCAAAAATTCAATTGTTGGCATTTTTCTAGTCAAAATTCTTTCTCTAAAGTCCCTCCCATAACCCCTAATATCTATGTGAAGGTTGCCAGCATTCCAAGTGAAAGGGGAACAAACTAAATTCGAACTTGGGACACTCAGTGTGGGTCATTAACCATTAGACCACCGTCACTTCCCGCTTACCAAAGTAAGCAAAAGTCTGTCTTTAGTGTTTGTGCATATTTACCATTAGTTATTGATATCAAAGTTTGATAATTTTTAGCAAAAGATATGACAAAACTCTCAAAGTAGGCATTTACTTAAGTCTAGGTTTATCAGGGTCACATGAGAGGTATATTCTTTTGCTGTCCTCTTTAATTTTTTTTTGGATGCCCCTCATTTTTGTAAAATGCTAAAGATTTGAAACGAATTCTAAAGGTCTTTTCAAAACGGTAAAAGGCCATCCATGTCAATGAAACCATCGTCCATCTTCAAAATTATTAATGTATAGTTTGATAATTTGTATTTTAGTCGTTGTAAATCTTATTGATTTCTTTTTAACATATTCATATATATAGTCATCTACATGCAGTACTGTTTTGTTGTATCACAACTCCTCAGTGTGGCTAGACATACACCTTTCCCAGCCGTGGATTGAACCTACAACCATCGACAGTCGGCAGCTCTAACCACTAGACCAAGAATCAGTGCCCATAAATATTTCTCCTCAAATGCCTATTAAATTAGCATTTGCCCGTCGCACAGGGCTCAAACTGTCAGTTTGTTTGCAAACATACAGTGGGCTTCGCTTGATCGCTTAAATTCTTTTTTTTTAATCAGATTTTAAAAGTTTTGAAAATTAAAATGATGCACAACTTCTGCAACACCTTGTTGATTAAGTTTGGGAATTTTTGCCAAATTTGGAGAATCTGTACGTAATTTTGTACTGAACCCTTTATTTAATGCATAAAAGTAGCTCTCTCTCTCTCTCTCTGTCAGCCATGAATATAGGATTACGTTTGAAATTCTATACAAATTCTTGAGCTCAGCAAGACTTTTCCGACAAAGGTAGGTCAGAGATTACATCTACCAAAACATTATGATAATAAAATCCAAGATGAGAAGAGTATTCTAATAAATTACATGTATTAATGTTCATCTTGCACAGGCTTTTGTCAGGATCATATTAACTGTAAGATGTTAATGTTCTTTGGGTTGATATGCCGTTAAATCTGCTATAACACTTCGATTGTAATGGTCGTTGAAATCCAAGTCTTTTTTCTATCATTAGTTTGTAAGCACAAAAGTCTTTGCTTCTTTACGAGATTCTAAGTACACATTCCAACGAGCCAAATTTCAAACTGTTTAGTATGCTAAAATTAACGTTTATTTATGTTAATCGCTTTCAAATCATTTGCATATTGAATTTACCATTAGTGTCCTTAGCCGATTCACTGTCTTCGTGCACACATTTTTTAAAAAGTAGTGCTTTACTAAAACAACGATTACTAATTTAAAAAACTCTTACATTTTCATCGCAAAGCAGCAACAATAAAAGAACGAGTAATACAGCAATACAAAACACGTCTTTGGGTTTAGTTTATTCAAGAGCAATAAAATAATACGAGAACACGAGAAGAGGAAATAATTCGATCATAGAAAATAACATCCAATGGATTAAGTTTATTCATTTTCATTGATACTGTCACACATCCTAATGGTTAACATGAAGGTCATTATTTTTTGTGGCACGGTGATGCGACGTCATGATCTTCGTGATATTTTAAAAATGTTTTTGTACTCCTTAGTCGTGATTGTTCTTCTAATGTTATGTTCTAAAGTTGTAGCGGTGACAAGACCGTCAGACCACACTGTACATTATACATTTTGTTTTTTTTTATAATTAACTAGCGAGGTGGGTATGTGATATTTTAATTTGTCCAGATTTTGTATATATTATTATAGTCGTCATTTCAAAAGTAATAATAATAAAAAAAGTATTTGGTACCATCAGCTAGAATCGAAATTGAAAACAAAACTGTAGCATTCAAAGCTGGTGACGTTACCATTGTACCAACATGACACGCATATGAACTGATTAAAAATAAACTAAGATGAATGTATAAAATTGTATAACGATTTTTTTCAATTTTGACCCCCCGTTTTTGACCCCTTAAAAACTATTTTAAGTGGCTAAAGACCCATAATAGTGAGTTTTATAAATTAGATTTAACAGGGCTTTACATTGCAAGTGAAACAGTTGCATTTGTGAATGATTTTTTTCAAGTGGCAACTAAAAATAATAAAATGCTTTTCTTTTTTTCTTTTTCTTTTTTTTCACCAACAATCTTCCAAAGCTCATTTCTGAGTAAAAAAATGTCTTTTCAACTTTAATTTTTTCAATAAAATGAGTAAAGTCAAATTATTTAAAGAATAAGAATTTAATAGAACAATAAACTATGTTTTTATTTTAACAAAGGCTGTTAAAAAAAAAAAAAAAAAAGAAACATCTGAATAAATTTGAATGTTTTAACTTCAAGTTTCAACATAAAATTTTATGCATATTTAGAATTACAGACACTTCTCATTTAAAAAAAAAATACAGAAAAGTCTTTATAATGTACATACTTGTCACAGAACAAAGATGTCATATTCTAAGTAAACAAAAATATTTAGTTATCAAAGGTTAACTAAAGATAAATTTGTCCGTAGAGCCCTGTTTAACCACCGAGTGAGCATCCTTTTTAAGAGACTAATATTCAAACTCCTTGGACTGAAATTCTCCAGCAACATAAGTACATAGATGTTACCAAGTTTGTAAAGAAAGTAGACTCTCTTTACCAGGCTAGAAAACTTGCATATGCCAGTATCCTATATCTCTATAGTCACCTTTTGTCTGTACATAGTATTGTTGCCACATCTGAACTGGTCCACTCTCCTTGAACAGAGTACAAAAACAAATCCCTAATCGAATAGGTCTTACACTGTCTGCTAAACTTTAGCCTCTGTGACAGTTGCAGCTTTGTCATTGTTTTACAAGTATGTCCACAGAATGTACTCTGACGAACTTGCTGCACCCCACCAAACATAAATACTCCAACCTACACAGTTAGCAGCAAAATCCCACCCGTTCACTGCAGGGATTCCTTAGATGCTGGAAGATTTTCTACTCTAATAATTTTTTACAAACTGTTTATCTTTGGAATTCCTTCCTTGCTCTTAGTTTTCTCCTCAATCATACAAATATGCAGAATTTTAAATGTAATGTGAACAAACATCCTGATGCTCAACTCTCCATCCCAGATGACACTCCATCTTCAAATAAAAAAAAAAATCTGACTTTTATCATAATAGCAACTTATATTTCAGTGGCAATATGCCTTGTTTGGGAGTGAATAAAAATTTTAAATTTCCAAAAATCAACAAAAGTTTTTATGAAAGAAAAAGAATAAAGTATAACTGAACAAATACAAACTTTCTTTTGTTTTCTCCCCCCCCCCCACTGCTAAAGGGTCATCATTTATCAAGGTCGAACGCCATCTATATATATAAAAGGTAAAATGTGTGTGACCATTTCATGTATGTCTTGCAAAGTCTTCTTTCGCACGCACTCCCCGGGGGGGGGGGGGTTACTATTGCTTAGAACTGTTTATATATCCCCTATATAATAATATCTACGATTTGGGAACGCGTGTAGCATATAGATTTATTCGCGTCGACTTTTACAAAATTATTGCTATTTTGGCTTCTTACATGTTGATTCGGCTTTTTCATATAAAAAGCGAAACTAATTCAAAGCTAAGTAAGGTTTCTCGGCATCACGCCGGGAAACGTCCAGAAGCAGTCAGCTTTGATCAATCTTGTATATCATACAATTGCTATTCAATCTGGACAATTGGGAGCTGCTTTCCCCTCCCCAACATCTGTTGGGGGGAAAAAAACAGTCAAATTTGGGTAAACAAACCCAAACGCTGCGTGACTTCTATTTGACCGTCTTAATTAGGTCAAATGGAAGCAGCAGATTTAACTTTTATTGCGCACGCCTCTTTTTATAGTTAAATAAATAAATTCAAACCTGTCTACGTTGTATGTCGGGATGGCCCAATGGTTAACATCGCACATTTTTTTTTTTTTTTTTTTTTTTTTTTTTTCTTTTCACACACTAATTTCCAACTCAAGGGTACGGGTTCGATCCTCATACTCACCTACCAAAACATTTTTTTTTATTATTTTACTCCCCCCCCCCTGGAGTTTTGATTTACCTCAAAAACACCCAGGCATCGCCGGATACCCCCCGCTAGTTTAAGGATAAAAGTTAATGATAGAATGATTACTAGTTGATAGATGAAGAACCTCATGAGAGGGTTGAGGATTATTTGAGTAATTGTGAGAATGATCTGAATCTGTTCAGACTGGATTTTAAGACAACCCTGTTGTAATCTGCAGGAGAGTAGTCCTGCAGCAATGTGTTCCACAGGTGAAAAAGCTGTTCATAAAAATTTTGCCTGGTACACAAAGGAAAAAAGTGTTTTTTATTTATTTTTTTTTTTATTGTTGTAGTAAGATAAGTTCTTATGAATGTTCTACAAGGAGGAATCAGATTGTAGCTCAGTCGAGCACCTTCTATAGAAGTAACAGAATAGGGAAAGACTAGCAACATCACTTCTGTGAGAAACTGGCTGTAGAGAACAGAAGAGATCACCACCCTATTATGATTTTATATAATTTATTATTATATATATTATAATTTTATATAATTTATTATATATTTTTTTATATAACCAAAGCAATGTATGATACTTTGAGATTTTCATTCTTTGATCTTCGATCACGCAAAAAAAACTTAATATTTGATTTCTTGCGTTTAAGGTTTACTTCCAGCCAGAAATTACTCCTGTCCACAATTTACTTTGGAATTGCAAAGTGTCATGATAGAAAATTTACCGTTTTTTTTTGTTTTTGTTTTTTTTTTTTAATCACCACAAATGGTTTACTTGTTAAGTATTGGAAATCAGTAATCTTGAAGTGTGTCGATTAGAAAGTTATTAAAGTTTTACGGTAAAGGTCTGATATTACTGTTTATTTGTGATTAGAGTATGAAACTTGGCTGGCTTGCATTCTGTTCTTGAAGACGATGGATGCCCTCTGAAAGTTGTTTCCAAAATGTATTCATACTGAAGCAAGGGTTGCACAATTTCTGGCCGCACCTTTCTCCTGGTGATAATCCATGAGATAAATGGAGAAAAAATGGTGAAAGTTTTCCATTTTTAAAACGAGTGTCCTCACAACTTCATTGATAACTAGAAGACGTGGGTTCATACTTTTTCAACGTCAAAGTGATCTTGCACCACCTTAAACTCCGTGATGGTGACGGATCTGCACAAATATGTGCATACACATTTTGTTTGATGAAATTGGATTTTTTTTCATAGAATTGGCTTTTCTTGATATTTTACCAATTTATGCATAAATTAATTTAGGTGTTTACTGATTTTAAAACACAGGATGCCGCAAGTCATGTACAGTTGACCTGCAGTTCATTTTTGTGACAATTATTTTTCCAAAATTTTAAATTTGTCTCTTCCTCTCTTTTGCAATATTGAACTTGCTGTATCCAATAAGTGAAATCTATTTTCGTCATTAGATGATGCCATCTCCATCACTAATAATTGTGATGTTGCATTCGTCTGATCCACTGCTTTTCCTTTGCTCATCATCTGTTTGCTCTTTTATGTCTCAGTTTGAGACTTCTGATTTATACTGTACCAAGAGAAATGCTCAGTATTGCCCTGCAAAAAAACAGTGAAATAAAAAAATAAAAAAAAAATATTATCTTTAGACTGTATCCAAATACTAGTTCATGTCATGAATATTGTCGAAGATAAACTCCGTTACACCAGTCTTTCTGTTTATCCCAGAATTGTTTTTAGTTACCTTGGATTTTTTTCATAGAATTGAACTTAAATGATGTTCGAAACTCATTCATATGTAAATTTAATATATAAAAGGCTATATTTTGAAACTCTATTTTTTCTGAAACTAAAAGTTGCAGAGCGACACTGGGGGCCTCAAATGGTTGGATTTTTTATGGACTGTTCTTTTATGGGTTTTTAATTGGTTAAAATAGGTTTTAATGGGTCAAAAACGGGTAAAAATTTTAAAAATTGTTACGCATTTTGTATATTCATCTTGATTTATTTTTAATTTTTAATCAGTTCATATGCGTGTGACATTGGTACAGTGGTAACGTCACCAGCTTTGAATGGTACAGTTTTGGTTTCAATTCTAGCTGATGGCACCCAAATACTTTTTTTTATTACTTTTGAAATCACAACTCTATAATAATATATACAAAATTTGAACAAACTAAAATATCATATTTAAGTGTGTTTTACGACTGGGCAAAGCCAGGGACCACTTCCCTCCCCTCCCCCACACTGCTAGTAAATTATGATTAGACTATGGCTGACAGTTTATCCATTTATAGATTTCCATTGCATGTCATCTTTTGTGAAAAAGGTCAGGAGATATGACCTGACTTTTTTGCTAAAAATGTGAAAGTGTAAAAATCAATTTCTCTGTAAGTTAATTTATAGCAAACTTTTCATAATAAATTAAACAAGATATTTTTAAATCTAATATGTTATCATTTCTTTGTAATCGATAACTTTCTTTCTGCAAAATCATTATTTAATTCTGGTTCATCAATTTCTCTTTATTGTTGCGCTATATTGTTATAATATAATTCAATTTAATTCCAACCAGAAAATACTTTGTCTGAATCAGAATTATTTGTAGATGGTCACCACTTTAAAAAATAACAAAACATGACTTCGTTTTTTTTTATTTTTTGTTCCTTCTCACAGACTTGATTTATTTGACAAAGGTCAAAATGTCAGACCTTCAGAATCATTTTACCTAAACATGTCAAATATGTACCCTTTGTTTTTATGGAGATCTTTTATATGATGAAATGTCTTAAAAAATTGTGTTAGTTATCTTTTTTGGTCCCCTGATAAAGGAGCGATTGGACCTAGTAATTCTCTCCCATTCGTCCGTTCACTTTTTCACACGTTTCTCAATAACGACACTTGGGATTTTTTTGAACATTTGCATAAACATTAGTCATGGTGAAAGTAAATTTTTTACTCATGCTTGGCTTGTTCGTCTTTGAAGTATGTAGTTATACAACAATTTCCCCATTATGTTTCTAGATTTCTGAGATGGGAATTGATAATTTAGATTATTTGGATTTTTCTGCTTGTGAAAATAACACTCAAGATGAGAACAGCATCTGAATAATCCAAATAATACAGCTTCCTACTTGTTTTCACAATGATTTACCAATTCCGTATCGTTGAACTTTGTTACTGGAAGTTCTGTTTGTCATTAGAGAGAAAGGAAAGTTCTTTGCTGTGGTTGTGGCTAAACGGTTATTGCTGTGAATGGTTTATGCACAACGTTTTGACCGATCTAACCTCCAACCTTCTTCAGCTGGCATATGTCTGTTAAACTCTAATCTGCATGGAATTTCAAATGGAATTGCAGATTCTCTAGTTTGATGGAAAGATTCACGAGTTTAATAAGGTACACCTGGAAAAGATTGGAAGTTATATCGGCCAAAACGTTTATGCTTGAAAGTATCCTGTACCTCTACAAGGCCATTATTCGCCCATGTATGGAGTATTGTTGTTACATTTGGGCTGGTGCACCTGCTACTAGTCTCTCGCTTTTGGACAGGGTTTAAAAGAGTTGCCAACCTGATAGGTTCTGTATTGTCATTCAAACTTCAACCTTTGTACCATCGACAAAATGTTGCATCCCTCTGCCTGTTCAAGTATTTTAATAGTGGATGCTCTGATGAACTACAAGCTCTTGTACCCCCTCGACATAAATACTCCTGACAAATCCGACAATCAGCAAAATCCCACCCCTACACAGTAGAGATCTAGATGTAAGAAGGCCTTTTACTCTAATAGTTTCTTCCCCCAAAATGCTAGACTCTGAAACTCCCCTCTAGGTTCCTGTTTTCCCAACTATACTGACATGCAGAAGTTCAAGTATAATGTGAACAGATATCTTGCTGCTCGACTCCCTACATAGTATCCCTGTAACTTATGTTCCCAATAGTAACCCCCTACATCAAAGTGGCACTGTCTTATTTGGGATGAAAATGGAATGAAAAAATTATTTAAAAAACATTAAAGATGAGAACTAGTCTGAAATGACGTTTCTGAATTTTTGAGATGAGGATTAGTTATTCGTATTATTATTATTAATTGGACTACTGTTCTCATCTTGAGTGTGATTTTCACGTTTCGGTGGATGTAACCTTCGACCTTCTTGAAGTGTATCTTGTCAAACTCAGGAATTTGAAGTTCGACAGAAACATTCCCGAGTTCGACAAGATACACCTGAAGAAGGTCGGCGGTTACATCCACCGAAATGTGAAAATCACACTCAAGATGAGAACAGTAGTGCGATGAATGATAATACAAACTAGTCTGAATAATCCAAACAATACAGTTTCCTACATCTTCATACAATGCTTTACGAATTCAATATCGTTGAACTCTGCAGGATCTTCTAAGATATTCTGATTGAGTAGTAGATGGTAGTGCTGCATCGTATTGTCTGCTTGTCTACATTTGTAAGTTGGTTCGGTCAGTTTTATAACCTGCATCACCATCATAGCTGCTTTTGATTGCCCCATTCCTCTTCTCTGGCATTTGAGCACCCTTCACTTGAACCATTGTGTTTCTGAACCAAAAAGGTTAGGGTTAGGCTTTTAATTATTTATTTATTTTTTAAATCACACTGGTCCATAACTTCCGAATGATTTCTTCCTGAGATGTTGTTAGAGGTTGGACAAGGTCTACAGTCGTTGGGCCACATTCATGAAGATGGTGTTCATCACCTGGTAGTTTTTATCATCTATACTCTGCTAGTAACTTCCCATCTTGTGCAGGTTATGATCTGAACTTCGTTAATTTAATATAGAATGATTCAAAATTAGGTTGTGATTATGCAACCCTTGCTTTATTTTACTATTGTGTGGACATCACCTACAGAATGTATTAATAGTTTGTATTTAAGGAACTTGGTTGTGATTGTTTAGTAAAAGTACTCCTAGTCTATGGATTTGACCATTCCAGGTTCATTATAGATCTTGTGATCATTTGCAAACAAGTGTTGCAAAGAATAAGAACTTGCATCACCCTCTTTCATTCCTTTATTCCTGGCTAGGAGAGTTGGATTCATGCCTTTTCTGAATCATATACAACACCTTAGTATGTACATTTTTTCTTCATCCGATTTTGGTATGTTGGATGCTGCAAGTGTCCAGGAATCTGGAGTGAGAAAGGTCTCCTGCCTCCTTTTGATGCTGCCTGACGTCACTGTGACGTTGCATGCAGTTATAACACTTTTATATGTGAGTCATGTCTTCCTTGGTCTGTCACACTCCCTAGTACCCGGAATAAATAGACACACTGGATGATAACTTTTGTTCAACAAAGAGTATGTATGATAAATTGTTAAGAATATGCATTGTTTTGGCATGAAAATGCCATGAAGGTGAGGGATAAGACAGGTGCATTATAAAGCTTATGAATCTGTTTGTGTTCTACTTTATGACTTTTTTTCTATTTGTATTTCACACTGCTTGACATTGTATGACCCTTGTTAATATCGATGTACCAAAATACTTTTATAATTAAATATAAATCTCTTCCCCATGTGTTTCTCCTCTTTCGTTGCAAATTTAGGTCAATAATAAAATCCCATTCAAATCTTGTCCGCATAGGAACTTTTCAGTTGTATAAAATAACATTGTTCTCCCCCTTCCCCCCTCTCACAACAGATGCTTGTTTTCTTCTAGACATACTTATCAAATCAGTGTATTGTGATTTCTACCATGTTGTTTGTCTGATATTTAACATTGTTTGCCCTTGCAACTCTAGTGAGTGACATTCTCTACACAGGGCCCATATATTTCACTATTTGAGGTCTCTAATTATGGCTCCCTTTAGATTCAAGATGGATGTAGGAGCAATGTCCATCTTGAACATTTGTTGTTGTTTTTTACTTGCAGTATTTATATCATATGAAGTTAACTTGTAGCATACTTTTCAAAAAAGAATACTTATCTTTGGATCTTCTAATAAATGTTTATGTATCCTTCCTTTGTAATCAATAGCTTTCTTTCTGCAAAATCAATATTTGATTATGGATCATCAATTTTTTTTTTTTTTTAATAGTTGCAACATTTTGTTGAAATGTAATTCGATTTAATTCCATCCACAAAATACTTTATCTTGATTGGAATTATTTGCAAATGGCCACAACTTTAAAAAAGAAAGACATAATTCTGTATTTGCCATACAGAGTGATGTCCCTTTGATTGGAAGAATACTAACACATACTTTTTTATTTACGCACGCTCACCCCTAACAAGGAATATCGCCACTTGGACATAAGGAGCTACTATTTGGGACCATGCCTAGGAAAGATTAACAAGATGTTAGTTTACATTACATTTAAGCTTCTGCATATCAGTACAGTCAGGAAAAGCAGATAGCAAGAAGGGAATTCCAAAGTCTAACTGTTCAAGGGAAGAAACTATTACAGTAGAAAACTTTCTAGCAGTTAGGGATCTCAGTGGTGAAGGGGTGTGATTTTGTTCAGCAGGTTTGCTGGGGATATGTATGCTGAGAGGACACAAGTGCAACAAGTTCATCAGAGCACATTCCATTAAAATATTTGTAAAACAGGCACAGAGATGCAACATTGCAGCAATGGTTAGAGTTTAGTTGACAAAGTGGGATATATTAGATTGAAGACTTATTTGACCCTCTCCAGGAGGGAGAGACTAATGGTAGATGCACCAACCCAAATGTGGCAATAATACTCCATGTATGGGCGAATGGTGGCCTTGTAGAGGTACAGGATACTCTTAGGTGTGAGTAGTCTTCTAGCACAATAGAGGGAATCCACCTTCTTTGCATCAGCCTTTGCAATGTCCTCAATGCATAATGCTGAAACTATTCAGCCATATAGTGACCCAGATTTTGAAGAGATGATGATGCTGTGTCCAATATATGATTATCTTTCTACCGTCATCTTCGTGTATTTATGGGAGCATTTTTATTCTCTCTTCTGGACGAATTTTCATGCTTTTTAAAATTAGTTTCATCTTTTAGTATTCTCTGATTAAAGAAGTATATGAGAAAATTTTCTTTTTTTTCTTTTTGTTTTAGAAGCACAAATGAACCGTAATACTTGACTTTTGTCTTTTAAACTTAAATTCAGACCAGAAATAACTTTGTTAGTCAGATTTCAAAATTATTTTGAAGAATCGCAAAGAATCACTACTAACAAATTACAATACAAATTGATTGCTATTTTGTGTCAACTCAAATAGTCATAAACGATTCTTATTCAAAGTCCACTGAAAATAATTGGCTTGTTTTTATTTATCTTTCTAAAGCAAACTTGGTGGCGGCCATTTTAATGAATACTTGATGATTTTGAGCAGAAAACCTAACTTATGATACTTTGAAAAAAAAGTCACAGCTAATTAATGTTTTGTTATTCAAAGATTTATTGGCAAAAGTATACCCTTCTTTAACTCCAAAGCGAAATAGAACTCTGGTGATGAGATCCTAAATTGACTTTGTCTCGATTCAGTTGAAATCCTAAATTCAGTTTTGCATCATAATACAAAAGTGTTTCAGGAAGATGAGATTAAAAAAAAAAAAAAAAAATCGAATCTAATTTAGAAATAATCTAAATAATCGTGTCAAAATGGTGGTATTTATTGGTGAATCAAATGTGGTGATGTGGCTATTTGGATTATTTTGTGTTCACGTTTGTCTCTGACTTGCATTACTCTTAGGGCTTTTCATTTCTCTCTCATTTATCCTGGGTTGCATAAAGATATTTCCTGGCACATCTTTTTTATTTATTTATTATTTAGAGATCACAGCAATTTTCCAAATAAATAATAAATTTATTTGGAAAATTGCTGTGATCTCTGCTTTAAAAATCTATAATTTTTTAAACAAGAAATTTATGAAGTTATAAATTCAGCATTAAGAAGATTTGTAGAAAGTAATCAAAAATTGATTCGTACATAAAATGGGGGTACAATTCAATATTGTAAATTGTCTTGTAACCTAACTTACGATACCTTGGAAAAAAAAAGTCACAGCTAATTAATGTTTTGTTATTCAAAGATTTATTGACAAAAGTATACCCTTCATTAACTCCAAAGCTCAATCCAACTTGTGAAATGCACTCCAACCATTAATTATTAAACTTGTTTTATTGCAATTCATTCTGTTGTCATTCCAGCTTTAAAATCTGTTTTCTATTTTTTTTAATTTATTTTATGTGATACTATCGATGTGCCCGCTCTCCATCAGAGCGTAGAGCATTTTGTAATCTTAATAGATTATACCTAGATAAGTATGAACACTGACTAAACCTTTTTTTTTTTATTATTTTATTTTATTTTTTATTTTTTTACATTTTTGATTAAGTCTATTGATAATTACACCACAATGTTTACATTTGAATAAAAAAAACTTAACTTTAAAAAAAAATCAAGTTTTTTTGTTTGTTTTTTTAATAAAAATGTAATTTGTATATTCATTATCATATTTTCTTATTAATCAAAACATTTAAGACAATTTCGTTATTAAAAAGAAAAACTTTTCCAGTGAGTACTATATTTTAATTTCTTTTTTTTTTTTTTTTTAATTTTTTGGTTCTTGTCCAGAATTCCTCTTATATTTAAAAAAAAAAAAGTAATTTGTATGATGTATGTACCATAATAAAACATATTCCATAAATCATGTAAATTGATCATGTAATTTTATTTTTATAAATAAATTTTTTTTAAGCTATTAATGTGAATTTGCAAACATTACAACATAAATCTTGCAAGTTTGAATTACTATTGAGTTATTTCCTTTTATATTGTTTTTGTTTTGTTTTTTTAGTTTATTTTCAAAATGGCAGACAAGATGGCCACTCTTCGGTTGCTCATAAAATTTGATTTTTTTATTTGAAAATAAAACGATTTGATAAATTTGAATTTTTTAAAAAATATATTTTCGTTTCATTACAGTTACGTACATTATACAGATTTTTCTTTGTTTTTTTAGGGGAGGGGGGGGGTCCTGGACAAGAATCAAAATGTATATAAGTTTTATTGAATAGACATGTTCAACTGAACAACATGTCTTTCTAACTATCCTTTAATAATGCTCTCACGTATACACAAATAGAAAGTCTGTATTTATGCCAATGTCACCTAGCCCTTGGATGGGAATTATGGGTGTTGTCTACTTCTCTTGCTTGCATTCAAGGGTTCATGATGTCGTCTGGATATTTCTCTGCTGATAGCTGGAACACTCTGAGAAGTAGACTAAGCATGTGTTTAATCTTGCCATTTAACAATGAGGCAAAGTGAATCTCTTTTGGCTAAAAGTTGCGCCTGGTTATATTCAGAGGAAGCACGAGAAATCACAAACCTCCACCAACCACTACCTTAACTTCATATCTCTTCTTGCTAATGCTTCTGCTGAAACTGTCTTAAACTATATCAAATATCTCAGCCACATTACATGGCTAACATTAACCTATGAGACTTGTAGTAAGCAAAAATATTTTTGTATTAAATTTAAAAGAATAATCGCCCCCCCCCCTCAAATCCATTAAACTATCATCATGGTAAGAAAGTTTTCAGATTATAAATTAATTTATTCAACATTTTAAATTTGCTTTTTTAATTATCCTCCCCCCCCCCAACTCCATATCATCGCCAAATGTTTCATCCCTGTGCCTGATTTACAAATATTTTAATGGAATATGCTCTGACGAACTCCTACAACTTGTGCCCCTGCAACGTAAATACTCCTATCTAATTGGACAAGTAGCAAAATCCCTGACCCTTTGATTGTAGAGATCACTAGATCCTGGAAAGCCTTCTATTCTAATAGTTTTTCGTCCCTCGAACTGTTAGACTCTGGAACTCCCTCCTGGTCTCCTGCTTCCTTGACTGTACTGACATGTAGAAGTTTGATGCCAACAGACATCTCGCTACTCAACTCCCTACATAGTGTCCCTGTAGATATGATCCTAAATGGTAGCTCCTTACATCCAAGTGGCACTGTGCCTTATTTGGGGTGAATGAGTAGAAAAAGAAAGAAAAAAAAATGAAATATCATACATGCAACTGTATATGCATGGAGTTGCTATATCAGTAAACTGTCTCATTTTTTTAATTTTTTTTTTTTTTATTATTATGCAAAAGTAAAAATGAATAATTTTTTTATAATAAGTAAAGTCAGTCTTTCTGTGGAAATTTTGTCCAGTATCGAAACTCCATATTTAATTCTGTTTTGTCATTTATAGGGAACATTGTGTAATGTTCTCGATTAACAATTCATTTAAAATCGATTTTATGAAATACATAATTAAGCTTCATCAGTATTTTATTTTTAATTGCTGGTATTAAAAAGAGAAGTTTTCTTTTTGTCACTGATTTAATTTTGGAACAAATTTATTAACAGATATTTTTGTTGATCCATTGATATTCATATTTTAATCGTTTTGATTGGCTAATCAACAAATTTAACAAATGTGGTCAACCAATAACATACTTCGATTTAATTTTTAATTAAAAAATAATGCTTAAAAAAAATCCTTGATACAAAGAAATGTCTGTCTGCATACTATTATATCTGAATTTTACAGAATTATATTGTGCAACACATGTAACAACCTTTTTTTAAGTTGATGGTGGGGGATTCAAGTCCTGTCGGAGGGGCAACTAAATTCTTTTCATTTTTTTCCTAAATAATGCCATTTATTTTTGGTAATGAATTATTTTAATTACTATTAACTGAATACTTATTAAAATAAAAAAGAATCATTTTGCTACATCCTGTTTTAAAAATAATTGAACAATTAAATCCACTAGAATGCATGTCTGTTTCTGAACAAGTCGGGTTTTTTTAATCTGTTTTTAATGAATTGCTTTGTGTCCCTTTAAAGAAATTTTAAGATTATTGACAAATGTTTGAGTAAAAAGACTAAAAGCTTTCAATTAAAACCTCACTAATGTATAGTTTTTTAACAGTTTGGGTCAATTAATAATTTCAAGACCAAACATTATCATAATAATTAAAGTTGTTTTTTTGTTTTTTGTTTTTTTAATCATATTTAAACAAATGTTTAAAAAAAACTGAAGATGGGTGGGGTGAAAATAAATGATTCCCAGACAAAGCCAGATAGATACACTTAGTATATTACTACTTGAAATATAATTTAAATATATAAACAAGTGATACAAACTTCTTTTTACATAGCTCAATTGTGCAATACTAGAGCTATGAAAATATATATACTCCTGTACATTTATTTATTTTTGTATATTGATATTCATATAAAACACCCTTTTTTTCTATTTATAAAGAAAATACAACTTTGTTATATATGTATTGTGGAATTACATTCATCTGCAAAAGATCTAGCTAATTTGCATATTCTTTTAAACATTTATTTTAATTAATTCCCTATTAGTTTTTTCGGTTTTCTTATGGGATGATCATCTTTAGTTAACTATTACATGTAATTATATTCATGCAAATATTCTACATAATTTATACTTATGTAATATGTGTGTAAACACAAACTTTTCTATATTTGTTTAAAAAATTTTGCCTACCAAACTCCTGTCAGTTTTTGGTTTACAGACATGAAACTTAACATATAGGGTTTCGTACCTATGCGAAACTTTATATTTGGGTTTTAGCCGGGGAAAATCGGTGTGAAATGAAAGAAATGAAATTTGGTGAAGGTCAAATGACCGCATTACGAATATGCATGCGTAACGTAATGTCAAAAAAGTAAATCGTAAGCTAAACATTTTGGTTTCGATTCTCGGTGGTGGCGCATAAGTCATTATTAATATTTATTTATTTTTTAAAATCATTACTATATGTTGGGTCCAATATAATATAATAATAAATACAAAATCTGCATTAAACAAAATATATTTAAGAGTATTTTATGATCGTGCAATGCTGGGCGGCCTACTAGTGTGTGTGTGTGTGTATGTATGTATATATATATATATATATATATATAATTATAAACAAAGGAAAAAATAAAACGTAAAATAAACACAAAAATGAAAAGATAGACCATAATAAAACTGAAAAAGAAGTTAAAAAGAAAAATAGAAGGAAGAGCCAGTCGTGGTTTAATCCACTGTTCAGCCACCATATAAAAAATAACATCCCAAGGGAATTTTACCAATTTATAGACAAAAATTCCCCCCCCCCCGCAAGATAGTAAACTAAGTAAGATAATTAATAAAAACACTGTTAAGCTATCCTTCTCAACTTCATGTGTCTGCTGACTTAACAAATACCATAATTGGCTCAAATAACACAAAATTAAACAAATTTTTGAAAAACAGAGATAGGACAGAAAATGAATCTAACAATGTAAAAGAATGTAACTGCCGGGACCCTAATGAATGTCCAATGGGGAGGGGGACTGTTTAATGTCAAACGTAGTATACAAATGTGAAGTTATAACAAATAATGAAACTAAAGTATACCTGAGGAGCACCGGAACTTGCTTTAAGGGCAGATATCATAATCACTTAGCATCGTTTAAAAATGAAACTGAGAAAGAAAAGAACACCACAAATAACGAAAACAACAATGTGGATAAAAATGAAAACAGTAGAAAGGATCATAACAATAGTGACAATTACAATTGCAATAACGAAAATAGAAACAGAACCAATAGCAATGACGAAAACAACTGAGAAAAAAACAAAGAAAAACTCAACCACTTTAGCAGTATGGATTAAGGAATTAAAGGAAAATAAAACTGAATATAAATTAAGATGATAAATAATTGATAAAGGGGGAAATATAAACCTAGCAAATCGAAAAAATGCAACCTATGTATTTTAGAATCTTACCATATACTAATATCAAAAGAAAAATTATTAAACAAACGACTACATGTAATACACGGGTGTTTTCACAGAAACAGATATTTAATTTCACGAACTAGAGAAAATTAGGGGGGAAAAAATAGTAGAAACGAAACGTATAATATAAGGGGGAAAAAAAGATGCAAGGGAGGTAATCCTAGATATAAAAATTATACCATGAGAGTGACTTCAACTCTAAACATAAGGATCGGGTAATAATAAGAATTCAAACACCAAGCAAAAAAAAAAGAACATTATAATAAACACGCATAAATATAAAATAAAATTATATAAAATTATATGATAATTGAGGGGGAAAAAAAACGAAACTACCGGTTAAAACGGAAAACTATCTTCACTTAACACCAAAAGATGGAGGAAGTGAGGAGGCATGTCTTTGGAAATCTTTTTACCCAAATACGATGTTCAGCGTGTTAAAAATATACCTTTTGTTGTAAAAATCTAATCGATAAACGTCTAAAGAAGTTGATGAGGGCAGGATATTTTTATGGAACCATAAATCGTAAAATTGCCTACTCATCAATGAAACAGCTGTAATGGAAAAAATTCAGGAAATAAACGAAGGTTATAAAAAAGAAAACGTGAGTCTTTGAATTTTCAAAAAATTTTAAACTATATATGCTCTGCACCTATTAAATAGATAAATTGACCTTAACTCAAAATTAACAGTGACTGGGTTTTAAAATAACAATCTAGACCCGTTAAACGAAAACGTTGAAAGTAACGATATTTCAAAAACAAACTTTAAAAAAATATTATATATATTATATTATATATAATATAATATAATATATATATTATATTATAGTATATATATATATTATATTATAGTATATATATATATTATATATATATATATATATATATATATATATATATATATATATATTCAAATACCTTATATCTGAAGTCTTATGTCTGTAGACCAAAATCTCTAGGAGGAGTTTGGTAAGCAAAATTTGTGCAACAAAAATATATACGTATACATAAATATATAAAGAAACAATTTTGTGTTTACTATAAACCTTTTACGCAAATATTATGCAAGTATAAATCATGTAGAATATCTGTATGAATATAATTACACGTAATAGTTAACTAAAGATGATTATCTCATCAGAAAACCGAAGACACTAATAGGGAATTAATTAAAATGAATTTTTGAAAGAATATGCAAATTAGTTAGATCTTTTGCTAGTGAATGCAATTCCACAAGCCATATATAAGAAAATTGTATTTTCTTTTTAAATAAATAGGAAAGAGTGTTTTTATTATGAATATCAATACACACAAAAGAAAAAGGAATTTACAAGAGTATAGATAGATATTATATATGTGTGTGTATGTATTAGAGAGAGGGGATGATCCAAGTCCAGAGCAATAATAATAAATGTAAAAATGTAATCATTTATTTCAACTGTATAGACCGGCGTCTTTAGACCAAATAAAATAAAAAATACGTTTTCATCGTTTCTCTTTCATGTTTTGATTGTCGGGCGGGGTGGTGGTGGGGTTAGACTTTCCTGCTGACAATCTGTCATTGTATCCCTGAGTTTTGTCTGTCTATAAACCCTAGCCCTCCCACAACTTGCCAAACACAATGTCCTTGTGCATCTGGCTGAGCGGCTCCATCAAGTGTTAGCAATTGCCCCCCCCCCACGTTAATGACTCATTCCTCTTCCACCACGTCCTCTCCCCTCCCCTCACTCTTCACTCGGTTTCAGCAATTCTATACCTTAACTCCAAGCCACCTTCTCTTACCTTAACCCCCCCCCCTCAGCCTGTCTGTCTGTCTCTCTCTCTCTCTCACACACACACACGCATCTGGTGCTAGTGACTCACTTTTTTCTTATTCTTCATCTCTATCTACCTATGGAATCTTGCTCTTTTTTTACGTCTCGATTTTCAAAAGAGGAGAGCTGTATACTTTTTCATTTTTCATCATGTTTAAGTTTTCAACATATGGAAACCAATAATTATAGGTTGTCGAGTGAGACGGCTCAAGTCGTATCGTTTTTCACCTCTTCGCTTTAGAGAAAAAAAAAAAAAAAAAAATTGAAGTACGTCACTCAAATTAATAGAATTTGTTTTAACCATGTTTACAGTATCTACCCGGCATTGTTCCGGTGGAGACACATGTGTATTTTTCAAAATTCCGCATAGGTGAGAAACGCGCGCAAGATGTTGATTTTTGATGATTTCATTAATGCAGAAATTATGCAGAAATACTGTTGGCTTTTCCTTTCATCTAATGATCTTGCTCCAACAACTACAGTAATGAAAGCAGTAGTAAGAAATTATCACCCACTCTATCATAAAGACCAGTGTGTGTGTGTGTGTGCAGCATTCTTTCATTTAAACATTGTTAAACATGTTACATGATAAGGGAGACCCCTATATAACAAACATAAAAAAAAATTTCTGATAGAAAAGAATATGAAAAAGCAGAAAATTCCGTTTTTAAGTGTGTGTGTGTGTGTGTGTGTGTGTGTGTGTGTGTGTGTGTGTGTGTGTGTGTGTGTGTGTGTGTGTGTGTGTGTGTTCCACGGAATAAGGACTTTGTAAATTGTTTTTTGAGTATTCAGTTGAACAATAAATTTGATTGTAAATTTCAGCATAGTTTTATTTTTTTCATATATAAAAGGAATTTTGCGTGAGTTTGTTCCCTATGGCCTCCGAAAGCCATTGGTTTTTATGAAATTTCACACAAACGTACTTTATGTATGTGGCAGTGTTCTTAGATAGTTTTTTTTATTGGAATGTCTTCGATAAATATCGATAATCAAAAACAGCTGATGAAAGAAAGAACAGACGATTTTGAAAAGTTAACACCTTTATACAGCTTAACATTAAAAGTGCATTTGAGAAGTTTTATTACCATACAGGCAGAATGGCTTGGCATATAAAATCAACAGTAGGTTCTTGTATATGACAGAGGCACGTTTGAAATGAATGTTTCTGTTTAGAGCACAATTGAACCATGATACTTGATTTTTCATTTTAAACTTTAATTAAAGCAGTTATATATAAAAAAAAAAATTATAAAATCGACAGTAGATTCTCTTCAGTGCAATGTAGACTACAATGTATTGTGCTACAGTCATGTGGAAAATGCAATCTGGACATGAGGATATCTTAGGACGATATGCAATAAAATTTTGTTTTAAACTTGAAAAAATGCCACAGAAACACATGGAATGCTGCAGACTGCTTTTGAACCATCTTGCATGAATTGGGCATCAGTTTTTGAGTGGCATAAGAGATTCAAGGAAGGCAGGGAGATTATGAAGGATAATAAGAGGTGTGAGAATAAGGAAGTCAAACCATCAGAGTTGATTGGCCAAATAAAGAATTTCATGGATAAGGACCTTCGTGTGTCTATAGAGACAATAAGTGCACAGTTTGATGTCAGTGTGGAAATTATACACATGATTATTCTCAAGGGATTGAAGATGCGGAATATTTGCGCAAATGTTTGTCCCAAAGATGCTCAAAGAAGATCAGAAAGAAAGATGTTGTCATGACCAAGATGAGCATTAAGACGGTTCCTCACCCTTCCAATAGTCCAGACCTTGCTTCCTGTGACGTTTTGTTATTCTCTAAGCTCAAGGAAAACTTTAGAGGCTGTCATTATGAGACAATTGAGAAAATTAAAGGGACTGTGACGAGGGTCATTGACACACTCATACAAAAGGACTTCCATGGGGCCTTCCAGAAGTTGTTAGAATGATGCAACAAGTGCAGTGCAGCCGGAGGAGATTACTTGAAGGGGGACTAGAGTTTTATGTGTGTACTATCAATAAGTGCCCATATGAAAAAAGTCTGGAAACTTATTGAAAGCACCTAGTATACAAGAGATAACCATTCCATATTTTAACTTTAAACATTTATTGTAAGTCTGACCTTCCGCCTGTTATCAAATGATGAATTTTGCCTCTTTTGTTTCTGTTATCCTCATCTATGGATTTGGAATCTGGTTCACTTGTATTTATGCAAAGAGTAATCAACGCTTATTTCAATATTGAAGTCGCCTTTTACACTTGGAAAGGAAACCTGAAATGTTTTCTTAATGATTCAATTATAGCTGGTGAAACCTTTTGACACACACCAAAGAGTAAATCTCTAAAAAAGCAAAACTTATCAAGATAAGAAAAGCCCAACACTATCAAGGGTAGCAGAAAAAAATGTTAAATCAAAGATGAGGAATAAAAATTATATTTAACTTTATTATATCATCAGAACAATAAGGAAAAGTTAAGAAATTTAAGGAAAAAAAAACAAACCTTTTAGCCCATGACATTTCGAAGCCAAATGCTCCTCATCATAAGAGAAAGGTCAGAATTATACAAAATGCAAATATAGAAAAAAAATGGCTTAATGATATTTCGAAATGAAATGAGAATGAAGGAATAGAATAATATGGTAAAAAGTAATTAAAAGTAGGTATAAAATATAAGGGTAAATCGGAAGGTAGTATATATGTAGGTAATATTTAAAAATTAATTGCATTTTTTTTTTTTTTTTATTACATTTTCACCCCAAACAAGGCACATTGCCACTTTGGTGTAGGGGGCTACTATCAGGGGAAACATCTACTGGGGTACTATGTAGGGATTTGGGCAGCGATATGTTGGTTCACGTTGCACTTGAACTTATGCATGTCAGTACAGTTGGGGAAGCAGTGACCTGGAATGGAATTCCAAAGTCTAGCAGTTCTGGGGAAGAAACTACTGGAGTAGAAAGATCTTTTACATCTAGGGATCTCTACAGTGTGGGGGTGGGATTTTGCAGCTTGTTGGGTCTCTCAAGGGTGTTTACGTCGTGGGGGCACAAGTCCTTGCAGTTCATCAGAGCATTCACCATTATAATACTTGTAGAACAGGCAGAGGGATGCAACGTTTCGACGATGGGACAGAGGCTGAAGCTTAGATGCCAGTTTTGGGCCTATCAGATTTGCGACTCTCTTTTGAACCCTGTCAAGGAGCGAGAGACTAGTAGCCGATGCACCAGCCCAAATATGACAGCAATACTCCATACATGGGCGAATAGCGGCCTTGTAGAGGTACAGGATACTTTCGGGTGTTAGAAGTTTTCTAGCACGGTAGAGAGAGCCCACCTTCCTCGCAGCGGCCCTGGTAATGCTCTCGATGTAATTGTTCCAGCTCATGTTTCCTGTGAACGTTAGGCCAAGGAGCTTGAGAGACGTACTCTCAGATAAAGAGTCGTTGGCCATTGCTATAGGTGGTAGAGAAGGTTTCTTGTAATTATTGAATGAAACCAGTTTTGTCTTGGCGGCATTGAACGTGACCATCCATTTTTGTCCCCCATTCCACTACTGATTGGAGGTCATCCTCTAGTGTTTCTGCCATTACTTTAGATATATGTTCATTTGTTTTCCTGTCGTGCCTGCTATAGAGTGTGGTGTCATCAGCATATATACCCATCTCGCAGGCAATTTTGTCGGGGAGGTCATTTATGAATATCAGGAACAGCAGAGGTCCAAGGATAGATCCCTGGGGCACTCCCGCATTTATATCATATTGTTTAGATGTACGACCGTCGAGGACAACCTGGATTTTTCTCTTATCTAAGAAGGATTTAATTATGTTAAGTATTCTACCAGTGATACCGTATGATCTAATCTTCCTGAGGAGACCCTCATGCCATACCCTGTCAAAAGCCTTGGATATATCTAGAGCTACCGCTCTGCCCTCTCCCGTTTGTCCAGTGAATAGTATATACGTTCAGAGATTAGTGAGGATGTCTGCCGTGGAACGGGCTTGTCTAAATCCATATTGTTGGTCGGTCAGAAGTTTAGCATCTGTAAGGTGCTGGACTAGAGCATGGTTAATTAAGGTCTCAAATATTTTGGCAAAAAGTGGGAGGAGGCTAATAGGGCGATAATTTAATGGGCATTTTACATAATTCTGGCCCTTCTCTATTTTCTGATGATTTGTAGCTTTGTCCTCCTAAATATACTTCCTACACATCAGAGTGCCTATTATCCTATTAACTACAATATGGTTGTCTTCAAGTTCAACGTAAACAAGTTCTTGATGAACCATCCCCTTAAGTAATCCAATTTACCCAATTCCTACTACTAACGATTACATTTTCCCATTGACTACTGTAAACTCCTTAGCTCTTATCCTCGAGTGGCCTCCAGGGCTTGATATGTGGTGCCTCCTTTGTAAATAAAAAAAAATAAATCCATCTAATTTAGTCTTCCAATGTATTTTACACCCAATTAATGCCCTCCTCAAAAAAAAAAAAAAAAAAAGCTAACATTTTCTATTGAATTCCTTTTTAAAGGAAACGGAAGAAAGGAAATAAAAGTTAAATAAAACATTGCTATCTGTATATATGTTGTTAATTAGCTTTATTTGTGATTTCTAATAATTATAATTTCCCATAACTTCAGGGTTGTGTGATTGGTGAAATGAATACCATCATGGCTTCTAGAATTGTCTGTGTCGAATTCAAATCCTATCCTATTGTATGCAATTATGCACTAAAATAATTGGGAAAACTCTTAAAGCTATAATTCCCTCAACCTGCTTGTTGCCGCGTAATGACGTTCAGCTTTAGTCGGTTGAACCGACTCCTTTCAATGAATTCACTGTGAACTGACCACCAAGCATGGCAGTCCATTGCCAACAGTGAGATAAGCGACAGCTAGTTTTGATTCCAACAAACACATTACATACTGCTTCATCATTCTGAGCCATGTTTTGAGTTAGTCACTATGCCGCTTCTTTCAACCCTTTTAGAAGTTCAGTGATGGGTAAAAAAAACAACTTTTGTTTAGCTGATTGTATACAATTAATGGTTTCAATGTTTTTGGTGTTAAATGATCGCAAAAAGGGTTGATATGTCATAAAATGTAGAAATTCACATAAATTCTAACTTAGACAATTGAAATATTATTCCAACAAATATTTACAAGTCAACTGCATTTTTTTTTCTTTGTCTAAGGAAAATTTTTTATTGTAATCCTCCTCTAGGACGGATGTGGTACAATTGAGTGACCCATCCTAAGCTCCTGGTGTTACCAGATCAGGTTGTCTGAAGATACCATCTTCTTGGCTCAAAATGCACTAAACATTGATGTTATTGTTTTGTTTTTGTTTTGTTTTTTTTTTGCTCTCTTTTTGTAGAACTCTATTATGATTCTGCTCTACAAAGTCCAAAATCAAACCAAACCTCATGAATAAATATTTGAAAATATAAAGAATTTGAAGCATAAACAAAATGACTGGATTCGGCATTAAATAACCTGAAAAGGGTTGATATGCTGTAAAACAATCGAACCATCCCAAGCCAATAGTGGTTTGAAAATAGTTACTTAGTATCACTAGTTCCGTTGGGTTAAAAAGCAGTGCTGCTGCTGCTTGGAGGTTGCTCACACTAATCATATCAAAGAAAAATAATTCTGAAGCAATAATAATCCTAAGGGTAGGGCTTTTCTGGTTGAGGCCAGAGGGAATGGTTGGTATGGACATATCCAATTATGAGGTAAAGATATAAATTTAGATTTTAATGATATATTCTTTTATATAAAAAAATATTTTTTGTCGATTTGTCCAGCTAAAACTCATAAACTACCTAAAATACATTTACAATTCTTATATGGTCTGATTTAGTATGACCTCAAGTGAGTTATGGTAAAAAAATAAAATAAAATAAACGCAAATTAGAACAGCTAATTAGACCTGGATTTCTTTACTGATAAGACTAGTTCCTCAAACAGATTATGAATGAAATTAGTATAAATAGTTCTCAAGATGATATTGGTTGACTTTATGTTCATAGTATAAAGAATACAGTGTTGAGAGATTTTGGATCAGATTTTAAGAATCTGGAGTAGAAATAGAAAAAATGGGTGGAGGATAATGAAACATCAAAAAATTGTTGTTGTTTTGTTTTTTTTTGTTTGTTTTTTAATAAAACAAAAAGCAAAGTTTTTATTAATACGGGGTGTACAAAAAGTCACTGAAGGGTTTTGAACTTAAATAGATTCTTTATTTTTGATGATATCTTTCTGTAATTTGACACAATCTGACTAAGCTAGCAGACCTCGAAACGTCAAACCTCAAACCCTGCAAGAATTGAAGAAAAACAACAAGAATGAAAAAAGGGAGATAAATCGCAATCCAGAGATTCTGCAATCTGTCATGAATAATGTTTTGGAAAGAGCACAAATATGAAAATGGGCAACATTTAAGACGTTGTTTTTCATAAAGATTGTTTGAATTTTGCATTTTTTTTTAAGTTCTCAATGTCTTAAAATTACATCATCAAAAGTAAAGAATCTATTTAAGTTCAAAACCCTTCAGTTATTTTTTGGACACCTTGTAGATCTATTTAAAAGCACTGTAAAATGAAAACCTTTTTTATACACTTTGAAATGTAGAAATATTAGATCTTTGAAAAAATCTTTTTTATAGAAATCGCTCTAGACAAAGCAAGAAGCTGCTTTGTGTGTGAGTGTGTGTGTATATATATATATATATATATATATATATATATATATGCACACATACTAGCAGGCCACCTTGTATTGCCTGATTGTAAAATACGCTTAAATATGATATTTTAAATTATGCAGATTTCATATTTATTATTATAGATTATATTCGACCCAATATATAGTAATGATTGAAAGTTTGTTTTTTTTTAAATGGCTAATGTGCCACCATTGAGAATCGAATTCAAAACGTTTAGCTTACGGTTTACTTTTTCCTTTGACGTTAATGCCTGAGCTATGAAGACATGTTTGCTGTAAGGCTAAAAATTAAAACATGAACCAATAGCTATTACGTTACACATGCATATTTGTAATGGTATCATTCAACTTGGCAAATTTTATTTTTTTAATTTTCATACATTTGCACCAATTGTTACCCAAATATAAAGTTCCACATGGGTTCGAATACCCTATATATTAAGTTTCATGTCTAGACCAAAAAATGATAAGAGTTTGGTAGACAAAATTTTTCAAACTTTTCTATATATATGCATACATGAATATATATAGAAAGAGGTTTGTATTTACTTTTTTATGCAAGTATAACTCATGTAGAATATCTGCATGAATATAATTACACGTAATAGTTACCTAAAGATGATCACCCCATAAGAAAAACCAAAAATCTAATAGCGAATTAATTAAAATGAAAGTTTAAAATAATATGCAAATTAGCTAGATCTTTTGGAGATGAATGCAATTCCACGATCCATATATAACAAAGCTGTATTTTCTTTTTAAATAGAAAAACGGTTTGCTTTTTTTTTCTTTTTTTTTTTTTCGCCTGTTCTTGGCCTTCAGGCTGGAATCAAAATGTAGTATAATTGGGTGCTAAGTAGAACGTCCCCAAGTACGGAAGGGCGAATACGGTATTATGGTGGAAAAAGGTACTAGCTAAGAGAAACTTTTGTTTAGTTCTGGAGTGACAAGGATGACTAACCCCAATTTTCCCCCCTTTTGAGTTGGCCTCATGCCTAAGTTTTTTGTTCCTGTTAATTTTTGCCTGAATAAAAGATTTAATATCTCAAAGTGTAGTATCTGTTCTTATGCTACACTTAAGGTAATTTGTCTCGGTCAATGGAGGCGAAACCCTCTATACTATGACAATTATTAATTTTGGTCCCAACTAGAGTGCCCCTTTTGCCTTTTCGGGGAGCTGGTTTAACCCCACATTAAAAATGACCTTGTGTCACATTTTGCTTTCGTGGGGAAGCAAATAAATAATAATAGAAAAAAGGGCTTTTTAATATTAATATCAATACACACGCAAAAAAACAAATTCATAGGAGTTATATATATATATATATATATATATATATTATTATCAAACATAGACCGAGATGAAGTGGACATGTGGTGAGGATGTTAGACAGTCGACTTCCCATACAACTCCTTTATGGCAAGCTCACCGAGGGAAGACGTCTGGCTCAAAAGCCTAAAATGAGATTCAAAGATTGTTTGAGGTCCACCTTAAATAATGTGAGATAGATGAAAAAACCTGGGACTGGGAGAGTCTTGCTTTGGATTGTGGAGAATGGAGGAGGACCTTGCAGGGAGGTGTGGGCAAGTTTGAGGCAGATCAAACCCAGTATGAGTGGCTGAAACATGATATCCGGAAAGGGAGGGTGAAAGGAGCAGTGGATGGGCAGGGGTGCCAAATTGGTCTGAAGTGTGAGGTGTGTGGAAGATTATGCCTGAGCAGAGCTGGGCTGATAAGCCACCAGACCACTCATCAGCGCAGAGGGCCACAAAGCAGTCTTGTATTGCCAGATCTAATCTGTGTCAACTGCGGGCGGACGTACAAAACAGCAGCTGGTTTGAAGCGGCATTTGATTATACACAGAAGTGACCATCAAGAACGTGCTGCTAGTGGTGCATATGTCTGCACAATGTGTGCCAAAGAATGCCAGAGTTTGGCAGGACTGAAAAGCCACCTTCGTGCAGCCTATCACTGATTTGTTTTTGTGTTTCTGTATTTTTTCTATATCAAGTAATGGTAATGTTCGAAAACGAATTTGCTGCCATCATATATATATATATACACACACACACACACAGTACAACCTCTATAGACCTCTCTTAGGCTCTGCTTATGAAATTTTCAACTCATGAAAAGAATTTTATGAATATGAATGATACGAGCGACAGACTATTACTCAGGCACTTAATTCTTTGAAAATCTTTTTAAAATCAGGGTTTTATTCAATTTGAAAATATATTTAATTTTCTGGAAATATTTAATTTTTATTTGGAAAAAATTTTTTACTTTGATTTGAATTTATTTTTTTTTACTTACCCCCGCATAAATTAAAGTTTATTTAAAAAAATTGAAAGCTGAATGTATGCATTTCAATTTTTACTACATTTGAAGAAAAATTTTTATTTTTTATCCTACGCTCTCTGAAATTTTTCTAAGGAGTGAGAGAGTTTATTATTTTTCTTAGAAATTGCAAATTAGCTGCGAGAAAGTAAATAATCGATTTCACTTTGAATCCTTTTCTTCTGTGCATTTGCATGCTCAAAGATTTGCTTACGAATAATGATTGTCATATCTGTTGTTTTTAATTTAATAGAAATTTATATCTGGATGTCTGAGAAAAGTTAAAAATAAACAGCAAGTCATCTGAACTCATTTTTTTTTTTTTTTAATCAAAAATTTCCCATGTATCAGTCGCTTGCTTTCTTTATTCCCAGCTAGTTTTTATGTCAGTATTCGCTATTATTTTCATTGTGTTTGGTGGTGTTTTATTAACCCCGTGTTGTAGCCATACGTCCAAAGAATGATGCTGATGTGAAAGGAAATATGCTGCTATGGAAACAAAGCTGGAGATAATCAAGAAACATGAGGATGGCATGCAGTTGAATGCTATTGCAAAGCAGTATGGCTGAAATCCATCTACAATTCGTACCATCCTAAAACAGAAGGAAGCCATCAAAGCAGCAACACATTTTAAGGGCATGACTATCCTTTCAAATAAGGAGCCATGTCCATGATGTGATGGAGAGACTACTTCTCATCTCAACTAAGGAAAAGGAAATCACCAGAGACGCTATCACTGAGACTATAATCTGTCAGAAATCCATTGCCGTTTTCGGTGACCTCATGTGTGGTCAGGCAGAAGAAAACCCAGGGATATCGTATGATTTGCAGCAGGCACCTCTAGAGTTCAAGGTTTCAAAAAGGGTGGTTCAAGAGATGGATTGACATTTAGTCGGTGGTGTGGCATGGAGAGGCTACCAGCTTGTACACAACAGTGGCGAAGTTAAGAAGCTCAATGAGTTAACTTTGCAGTAAGTTTTAACTGATGAAATGGAGCTCTTTCTTTTTCTTTTTTTTTTTTTTAAATTTTTGCCTCGTCGGACATATCACAGAAGAAGCTGTTTGGGCATAAGCCTATGAAACGTAGAATTACTCTTGTTCTCTGGCAATGTCAGTGGTGATTGGAAGGTTAAGTCTCTACTGGTGTATTATTCAAAAAATCCCTGAGCCTTAAAGTCCCACAAAGTTCTAAAGGAAAAGCTGCCAGTGATGTGGAGGACTAATGTGAAAGCCTGGGTAACGAGGCAGTTTTTTGTTGGATGGATAAGCCTCATGTTCAGTTTAATTGTTTGATAAAAATACCGGAAAGAAAACCACCACCCTTTGAAATGTTTGCTGGTGTTGGATAACGTTCTGGCCTCAAAGATGATATTCTCTCAGAATATGCCTTTATCACAGTTCTCTTCTACCTCACACCACCCCTCTCGTGCAGATCATCGGCCAGCAAATGATTTCTAATTTCAAGAAGTTGCATACGAAACCTGTCTTTAAACGAAATGTTAAAATAACTGACAGCACCAACCTCACCTGCCATGAATTTTGGAAGGACCATTTCAATATTGTGATATGCCTCATGTTCATTGATGAAGCTTAGCAGGAAGTTTCAAGGTGTACCTTGCACTCTTTATGGAAGAAGCTGTGGCCTGATATCATCTCGTCATGATCTTTTGAGGGTTTTGAAGACAAAGCAAGAACCATTGAAGATGATCCGCAACCTGGAGTTGAGAAAATTGTTTCACTCGGACGGTCAATGAGGCTGATCATTAATGAAAAGGATAGTAATGCGCTTCTCGAGAAACACCAACAGAATTTTACCATGAATTACCTGAAAGAGTTGGAAACCATGAAACTGAACATCATTCAGGAACCGCTTTCTGTCAGTAAGGAGAAGGACATGGATATGAAGATAGAAATTAAGGAAATGCTTTGTATCATAAACTGGCAGAATTCATAGAAAAGAAACACCTTGAAAAGGTTTGTACAGGTTGTTCTCTTGCACAGTTTAATGACATTTATCGGAGTCATTTTGGGAACATATTAAAAAGTAGGTAGAAACAAGCTTCCTTGGATTGTTTCTTCTCAAAGAGGCCATCAGTAAGCCAAGGTGAGGGTCAAAGTGATCCAAAAAAAAAAAAAAGAAGAACAGAAGGGAAGAAGAAAGTGATGAAAATTAGAAACTAAAAAAAAAAAAAGTAAAATTAAATTGAAATATTTTATAAAATTCAAACTTCGCCGCATTTGTATTTAAAAAAGAAAAATTTGATTTATGATTGCATTATGTTCTAATATTTACTTACATGTATTAACGGTTAGGTTAAATATTATTTGATATTGATTTTACTCTTATTATAAAATTTAATGAGTGTTTTCATAGGACTTGTAATGGATTAGATGATTTACGTGTAAAATGCTTTTCAGGATACGAAAATTTCAAGATCCAAAAGCCAAGCCAGAACCAATTAATTTCATATCTAGAGATTCCATTCGTGTGTGTGTGTGTGTGTGTAACCTCAATGTCTAATGTGCATTTGAGAAAAAAGGGACAAGATTTGATTACTTAACAGAATGGTTCCACAAGATTTGATATTGAACTTGAAGTTGGTTGTTGTAGTCTGTAGAGAAGCAATCCCCTGGTAATTTTGGGGTGAGTTCTCTAATAATTGTAAACTCTTGAAATCTTTTTGCATTCCAATGAGAACCAAGTATTTTTTTTTTTAATTCTAACTCTAAAAATTGTACTATTTTAAAAATAAGCTGGCTTTTTTTTTTTTCTTACAGCAGTATGATTGCAAAGATATAGCTTTAATTGAATCCAATCATAGCTTCATTAAACAAGACCGTTAATTGTGCAGGCTCTTTTGAGACCCAGGAGGCCAACAACTAGTCTTTAATGTCATCCACTGATCCGGTTTCTAACATCAGAATTAGACTTTGTCCAGATCAAGCGAACTTGATATGAGAATTTTAATAGCACATCTGTTAACATTTTTAAAAAGAAAATGTCTAGAATCAAAAATAAAAGTATTAGAGAAGAGATTTTTTTTTTTTCAAAGTAATTTAATCACATTAAAAATTCATAGGATTTAAAAAAAAACAAAAAAACTTTCTTGTAATAACTACTGTAATTTCATATTTGACATGATTTAAATTGCAAATAAATGAACTGGGAATACTATGTCTCTTAAAGAATGGGAGTGCATCATTGGCCAAATTGATACCGTTGTGGATTATGGAATCTACTGTGCTGAGTTCAGATCATATAAGATTTATTGTGTTTGATTCCACATGGATACCGTTGGAAAATGTATGACCCCCCCTCCCCTCTTCATAGATATGTTTCATAGATATTAACAGTAATTAGTTAAAATTTATAAAAGGCAGCTTATTTTTAAAATAGTTTAATTAAAAATTGGAGAACTTACTAAAAACGTTTCTTCTGACATAGCTGAATAGAATTCTTACTGACAGGGCAAACGAGAAAAGGGAAGAGAGCAGGTGGCTAGCTGTTAACGACAACAGTTTTTTTTTTTTTTTTTTTTAAAGATAAATTTGTGTGAACATTATTGAGATGTTAATGTTTAAAGGAATAAATGTAAAATGATTAGTTTTGCTTGCAAGGAACTTATGAATGAAATGTTTTAGATTTTTGGTTGCAAGTAGCGAACTTTGTGAATAGCGATTTGACAAAGCCAGCTATTTTGTGTGTGTGCAAGGATCCTTCCAAAAGTAAAGCTTTTTTTTTTTTTTTTTTTTTTTTTTTTTTTTTTTTTAATTCAAGAAGTTAAAAGCTATGAAGACGAGAGTGCAAGAGTGATACCATTTCTACATAGTCACCACCATTCTCAATGAACCTTTGCCAAGAATTCAGTCATGCATCTTTGCTTCTGATGCACGTCCATGACAGGTTGTTTTCTTAGTCTTGTACCGTCAATATCTGCAACAGAGGTGAAACGTTTAGATCATGAATGTATAAGTTCAATCATCATAACAATGCAATTTGCAATTTCCTCTGATCCATTCGGGCAGAATAAAAAAAAAATAAATAAATAATAATAGCAGACGCCCTTCATATGTATATATAATTATTTCATTCCATGCTACTATTTATATAAAACCAGCCTGGGTGGTTGGCATTGCCCGGGTGTTTGGGGATGTGTGTTGAGCAAACAAAAAAAAAAGTGGTAGTAGGCAGGTGACACGAAGGCAGAAAAGAAAGTGAAAGAAAACCTGAATTCTTACGCCTAGTCCATGATGCGACAAGAAGTTCGGAATGTTGAAATTAGTGAAGTCATTCCAACCAATACGATGACTTGCAAAAAAGGCGATGAAAAAAAACTGACCCTCCTTGTAGAAAAGTGCCCAGTTGAGGGTGAAGAAATTAATACTTTTTGCTAATTTTTCGATAATTGTCGTCTGAAGGGCCGAGCTTCAAAACTATACCGATCTCGTGAAAATCTGTTACCTCTGTCGAAAGTTTTAGGCATACATACATGCTTACATACATTTAAACAGACAAGTGAGATTTATATAGTAGATTAATAAACTAGAAGTTAAAACTCAATGATTGATATTTTTATTTATATTTCATACCAGTGGCTGTGCTGCGTCGGCACACACGACACTGAGTCAAACACAAAATCGAGTACACTCAACATCATCTTACCATCAACCCTGTGAACTCGAAGTATGGGAAATTCCCATATGCACAAAACAAAATCACTGGAAAAACAAAAATACCCTAACTAAGGGTAAGGATAATGAGTAAATGTTGGATAAAATGATGGTTAAAATTATTACGAACTTGCCAGGATTCGAACCTTGAATCTTCTGATCCGTAATCAGACACGTTATCCATTGCACCACAAGTCCTGTCCATATACTGAAAGATGTTACCGCAACTGTATACAGACGGTGCTAAATTCCGTTGACATGGGCAGGTAACTTTTGGGGCAAAAACGAAACGGCCAAAAAACCCTTATTTTGGGCTTTTTTTGTTCATTACAAACCATATATAGATAAGGACAATCTAAGGACTCGCATCTTTCAGGGAAACAAAGAATTTTTCAATTTGGTGCATCTGTTCAAAAGTTTTATTGGTACACACACGCATAAATAAATAAACATTTAGAATTTTATTAATAGTATAGATTACTTTATATAAATGAAGAATTATATGTAAACTCCTTATCAGTTTTTTTTTTTGGTTTTTTTTTAATAATCTTTGTTACAGACTTAGAAATTGGGAAATGTGTTGTTCGTTTTCTGGGTTAGATGAGACTTGTAAACCTTGGGTAGGCAACTGGATAGATTGGAGGTCATATAAACAATGCTACCCAGTTGCTTCTCACCAGCTGTTATTGTTGTGTTGGGTGATAGGAAGGGCATCCAGCTGTAAAACCTTCCCTCAGCTTCTTGATGCTAGCCACCGGAGGGATGGTTTGAAAGAGACTATCAGAAGGTCCAACGCTTGGGACAAAAAAGTTTAACTAGAAAACAACTCCCTCCTGTTCCCTCATAGAAGAAAGAGGAGTCTTCTTTTCTCTTTAGAAAAAAAAGTAATAAACCATTTTATTTGATTCTCCTTATCTCTTTTATTCATGTGAGCTAATCTCTGGCTATGTAATAATGTCTGCCATTGCCTTTCTTTCTGTCGTCTGTAGAATAAAACTTTTTTTTTGCTCTGAATTTCCTGACTTTATTAAATCTTGTATGAGAGAGTAAAAGGTTCATCCATTTGAAATCCTCAGTTTGTATTTTTCTTACTTTCGTGCAAGTCGTCTTGTTTCTGTATATACTGTAGAGAAAAGATCCCAGGTTTTGATAAGGAGAATCGTTTGTCTTTCATTAAAAAAGAAAGAAAAGAATTGAATAAACAAAATGTCTTTGGAACCACATTTGTGATGCAAATATTTTATTGAAAATCATTAGATTTAAAAAGAAAAATAATTCTTTTTAACACTTTCTCTGGTGGATATTCTATTATCCAAAATTAATAATAAAAAAAAAAAAGACAAATTATACAAAAAAAAAAAGTAATGTTTAACTAAAAGTAACATAGTTAAACACAGTTGTCTTATTAATGACACCATGCTACATTTGACCTTGTTATTGTTTTATTATCGATTCCATTTGAATATCACCACCCCTTCATAAGTAGCAAAAAAAACCCCAAAAACATTATTTCTTTCAATTATTTGTCTTTGATAGCCTTCACCATAAAATAAAAATATGTCAAATCAATCAGAAACAAATCTATGTAATAAGAAAATTTTAAAACGTGGTGCTTATTCGATAATGATCCGAAGGTGTTCTGAACTCATTTTGCAAACTGCAGTTAAAATTCTATCAATAATTGCTTTATTCCTACTCCAGATGACAGAGAATGAGTTTAAACATTTTAAAACCGTTGTAAAAAAATTTTTTAAAACTTTACTTTTGGTTTCTCGTTATATTTTGGGTGGTCATAAGTCGCCATCCAACCTTACCTCTTCCAGATACTATACCGGAATTGGCCCGTCACCAAGAACTACAGTTCAAAAGTGGCTTGCATGGAAACAAACATCCGGTGAAGTAGCCTGTATTTTTATAGCAAATATAATATATGTGAATCACCTTTCATAAATCTCAAAACTACAAGTGTTTTCAGCTCTTTCTGATGTTTTATTTTTTCTTTTTTAATCCATTTATTTATTTTTTATTTTTTT